>NW_026611747.1:0-215106 GCF_023638135.1 Falco biarmicus
GTAGTTTTTACAGTACCCCCGGTAGGCAGCTGAAAGGCACCACAAAACTTGTTCTACCTGCTTTCTGGGCTGAGATGGGGAACGGCTGAGTTTTGGACTCGGCTGGTGACAAAATGTTCCAAACACACCCCATGCACACCTCCACCGGGGAAAGTGCCAGAAACGAGTTCTGTTGGTAGTTTTTACACTACCCCGGTTGGCAGCTGAAAGGCACCACAAAACTTGTTCTACCTGCTTTCTGGGCTGAGATGGGGAACAGCTGAGTTTTGGACTCGGCTGGTGACAAAATGTTCCAAACACACCCCATGTACAACTCCACCGAGGAAGGTGCCAAAATCGAGTTCTGTTGGTAGTTTTTACAGTACCCCGGTAGGCAGCTGAAAGGCACCACTAAACCGGTTATATCTGCTTTCTGGGCTAGAGATAGGGAACAGCTGAATTTTGGACTCTGCTGGTGACAGAATGTTCCAAACACACCCCATGCACAACTCCTCCGGGGAAGGTGCCAGAAACGAGTTCTGTTGGTAGTTTTTACAGTACCCTGGTAGGCAGCTGAAAGGCACCACAAAAACCGGTTCTATCTGCTTCCTGGGCTAGAGATGGGGAACAGCTGAATTTTGGACTCGGCTGGTGACAAAATGTTCCAAGCACACCCCATGCACACCTCCACCGGGGAAGGTGCCAGAAACGAGTTCTGTTGGTAGTTTATACACTACCCCGGTAGGCAGCTGAAAGGCACCACAAAACTTGTTCTACCTGCTTTCTGGGCTGAGATGGGGTACAGCTGAATTTTGGACTCGGCTGGTGAAAAAATTTTCCAAACACACCCCATGCACACCTCCACCGGGGAAGGTGCCAGAAACGAGTTCTGTTGGTAGTTTTTACACTACCCCGGTAGGCAGCTGAAAGGCACCACAAAACTTGTTGTACCTGCTTTCTGGGCTGAGATGGGGAATGGCTGAGTTTTGGACTCGGCTGGTGACAAAATGTTCCAAACACACCCCATGCACAGCTCCACCGGGGAAGGTGCCAGAAACGAGTTCTGTTGGTAGTTTTTACACTACCCCGGTTGGCAGCTGAAAGGCACCACAAAACTTGTTCTACCTGCTTTCTGGGCTGAGATGGGGAAGCGCTGAATTTTGGACTCGGCTGCTGACAAAATGTTCCAAACACACCCCATGCACAACTCCACCGGGGAAGGTGCCAGAAACGAGTTCTGTTGGTAGTTTTTACACTACCCCGGTAGGCAGCTGAAAGGCACCACAGAACTTGTTCTACCTGCTTTCTGGGCTAGAGTCTGTGAACAGCTGAGTTTTGGACTCGGCTGGTGACAAAATGTTCCAAATACACCCCACGCACAACTCCACCGGGGAAGGTGCCAGAAACGAGTTCTGTTGGTAGTTTTTACAGTACCCCGGTAGGCAGCTGAAAGGCACCACAAAACCGGTTCTATCTGCCTCCTGGGCTAGAGATGGGGAACAGCTGAATTTTGGACTCGGCTGGTGACAGAATGTTCCAAACACACCCCATGCACAACTCCACCGAGGAAGGTGCCAAAAACGAGTTCTGTTGGTAGTTTTTACAGTACCCCGGTAGGCAGCTGAAAGGCACCACTAAACCGGTTCTATCTGCTTCCTGGGCTAGAGATAGAGAACAGCTGAGTTTTGGACTCTGCTGGTGACAGAATGTTCCAAACACACCCCATGCACAACTCCACCGGGGAAGGTGCCAGAAACGAGTTCTGTTGGTAGTTTTTACAGTACCCCGGTAGGCAGCTGAAAGGCACCAGAAAACCGGTTCTATCTGCTTCCTGGGCTAGAGATGGGGAACGGCTGAATTTTGGACTCGGCTGGTGACAAAATGTTCCAAACACACCCCATGCACAACTCCACCGGGGAAGGTGCCAGAAACGAGTTCTGTTGGTAGTTTTTACACTACCCCGGTAGGCAGCTGAAAGGCACCACAAAACTTGTTCATACCTGCTTTCTGGGCTGAGATGGGGAATCAATGAGTTTTGGACTCGGCTGGTGACAAAATGTTCCAAACACACCCCATGCACAACTCCACCGGGGAAGGTGCCAGAAACGAGTTCTGTTGGTAGTTTTTACACTACCCCGGTAGGCAGCTGAAAGGCACCACAAAACCGGTTCTATCTGCTTCCTGGGCTAGAGATGGGGAACGGCTGAATTTTGGACTCGGCTGGTGACAGAATGTTCCAAACACACCCCATGCACAACTCCACCGGGGAAGGTGCCAGAAACGAGTTCTGTTGGTAGTTTTTACACTACCCCGGTAGGCAAGAGAAAGGCACCACAAAACCGGTTCTATCTGCTTCCTGGGCTAGAGATGGGGAACAGCTGAATTTTGGACTCGGCTGGTGACAAAATGTTCCAAACACACCCCATGCACAACTCCACCGGGGAAGGTGCCAGAAACGAGTTCTGTTGGTAGTTTTTACACTACCCCGGTAGGCAAGAGAAAGGCACCACAAAACTTGTTCATACCTGCTTTCTGGGCTGAGATGGGGAACGGCTGAATTTTGGACTCGGCTGGTGACAAAATGTTCCAAACACACCCCATGCACACCTCCACCGGGGAAGGTGCCAGAAATGAGTTCTTTTGGTAGTTTTTACACTACCCCGGTAGGCAAGAGAAAGGCACCACAAAAGTTTTTCTACCTGCTTTCTGGGCTGAGATGGGGAACAGCTGAATTTTAAACTCGGCTGGTGACAAAATGTTCCAAACACACCCCATGCACAACTCCACCGGGGAAGGTGCCAGAAACGAGTTCTGTTGGTAGTTTTTACACTACCCCGGTAGGCAGCTGAAAGGCACCACAGAACTTGTTCTATCTGCTTCCTGGGCTAGAGATGGGGAACAGCTGAATTTTGGACTCGGCTGGTGACAGAATGTTCCAAACACACCCCATGCACACCTCCACCGGGGAAGGTGCCAGAAACGAGTTCTGTTGGTAGTTTTTACACTACCCCAGTAGGCAAGAGAAAGGCACCACAAAACTTGTTCATACCTGCTTTCTGGGCTGAGATGGGGAATCGCTGAGTTTTGGACTCGGCTGGTGACAGAATGTTCCAAACACACCCCATGCACAACTCCACCGGGGAAGGTGCCAGAAATGAGTTCTCTTGGTAGTTTTTACACTACCCCGGTAGGCAAGAGAAAGGCACCACAAAACTTGTTCTACCTGCTTTCTGGGCTGAGATGGGGAATCGCTGAGTTTTGGACTCGGCTGGTGACAGAATGTTCCAAACACACCCCATGCACAACTCCACCGGGGAAGGTGCCAGAAACGAGTTCTGTTGGTAGTTTTTACACTACCCCGGTAGGCAGCTGAAAGGCACCACAAAACTTGTTCTACCTGCTTCCTGGGCTAGAGATGGGGAACAGCTGAATTTTGGACTCAGCTGCTGACAAAATGTTCCAAACACACCCCATGCACAACTCCACCGGGGAAGGTGCCAGAAACAAGTTCTGTTGGTAGTTTTTACACTACCCCGGTAGGCAGCTGAAAGGCACCACAAAAACTTGTTCTACCTGCTTTCTGGGCTGAGATGGGGAACGGCTGAATTTTGGACTCAGCTGGTGACAAAATGTTCCAAACACACCCCATTGCACAACTCCACCGGGGAAGGTGCCAGAAATGAGTTCTTTTGGTAGTTTTTACACTACCCCGGTAGGCAAGAGAAAGGCACCACAAAAGTTTTTCTACCTGCTTTCTGGGCTAGAGATGGGGAACAGCTGAATTTTGGACTCGGCTGCTGACAAAATGTTCCAAACACACCCCATGCACAACTCCACCGGGGGAAGGTGCCAGAAACGAGTTCTGTTGGTAGTTTTTTACACTACCCCGGTAGGCAAGAGAAAGGCACCACAAAACTTGTTCTACCTGCTTTCTGGGCTGAGATGGGGAACAGCTGAATTTTGGACTCGGCTGGTGACAAAATGTTCCAAACACACCCCATGCACAACTCCCCCGGGGAAGGTGCCAGAAGCGAGTTCTGTTGGTAGTTTTTACACTACCCCGGTAGGCAGCTGAAAGGCACCACAAAACTTGTTCATACCTGCTTCCTGGGCTGAGATGGGGAACGGCTGAATTTTGGACTCTGCTGGTGACAGAATGTTCCAAACACACCCCATGCACAACTCCACCGAGGAAGGTGCCAAAATCGAGTTCTGTTGGTAGTTTTTACACTACCCCGGTAGGCAGCTGAAAGGCACCACTAAACCGGTTCTATCTGCTTCCTGGGCTAGAGATGGGGAACAGCTGAATTTTGGACTCTGCTGGTGACAGAATGTTCAAAACACACCCCATGCACAACTCCACCGGGGAAGGTGCCAGAAACGAGTTCTGTTGGTAGTTTTTACACTACCCCCGGTAGGCAGCTGAAAGGCACCACAAAACTTGTTCTACCTGCTTTCTGGGATGAGATGGGGAACGGCTGAATTTTGGACTTGGCTGGTGACAAAATGTTCCAAACACACCCCATGCACAACTCCACCGGCAAAGGTGCCAGAAACGAGTTCTGTTGGTAGTTTTTACACTACCCCGGTAGGCAGCTGAAAGGCACCACAAAACTTGTTCATACCTGCTTTCTGGGCTGAGATGGGCAACGGCTGAATTTTGGACTCGGCTGGTGACAAAATGTTCCAAACACACCCCATGCACAACTCCACCGGGGAAGGTGCCAGAAACGAGTTCTGTTGCTAGTTTTTACACTACCCCGGTAGGCAGCTGAAAGGCACCACAAAACCGGTTCTATCTGCTTCCTGGGCTAGAGATGGGGAACGGCTGAATTTTGGACTCGGCTGGTGACAGAATGTTCCAAACACACCCCATGCACAACTCCACCGGGGAAGGTGCCAAAATCGAGTTCTGTTGGTAGTTTTCACAGTACCCCGGTAGGCAGCTGAAAGGCACCACAAAACTTGTTTTTCTACCTGCTTTCTGGGCTGAGATGGGGAATCGCTGAGTTTTGGACTCGGCTGTTGACAAAATGTTCCAAACACACCCCATGCACAACTCCACCGGGGAAGGTGCCAGAAAGGAGTTCTGTTGGTAGTTTCTACACTACCCCGGTAGGCAGCTGAAAGGCACCACAAAACTTGTTCTACCTGCTTTCTGGGCTGAGATGGGGAACGGCTGAGTTTTGGACTCGGCTGGTGACAAAATGTTCCAAACACACCCCATGCACACCTCCACCGGGGAAAGTGCCAGAAACGAGTTCTGTTGGTAGTTTTTACACTACCCCGGTTGGCAGCTGAAAGGCACCACAAAACTTGTTCTACCTGCTTTCTGGGCTGAGATGGGGAACAGCTGAGTTTTGGACTCGGCTGGTGACAAAATGTTCCAAACACACCCCATGTACAACTCCACCGAGGAAGGTGCCAAAATCGAGTTCTGTTGGTAGTTTTTACAGTACCCCGGTAGGCAGCTGAAAGGCACCACTAAACCGGTTATATCTGCTTTCTGGGCTAGAGATAGGGAACAGCTGAATTTTGGACTCTGCTGGTGACAGAATGTTCCAAACACACCCCATGCACAACTCCTCCGGGGAAGGTGCCAGAAACGAGTTCTGTTGGTAGTTTTTACAGTACCCTGGTAGGCAGCTGAAAGGCACCACAAAACTGGTTCTATCTGCTTCCTGGGCTAGAGATGGGGAACAGCTGAATTTTGGACTCGGCTGGTGACAAAATGTTCCAAGCACACCCCATGCACACCTCCACCGGGGAAGGTGCCAGAAACGAGTTCTGTTGGTAGTTTATACACTACCCCGGTAGGCAGCTGAAAGGCACCACAAAACTTGTTCTACCTGCTTTCTGGGCTGAGATGGGGTACAGCTGAATTTTGGACTCGGCTGGTGACAAAATGTTCCAAACACACCCCATGCACACCTCCACCGGGGAAGGTGCCAGAAACGAGTTCTGTTGGTAGTTTTTACACTACCCCGGTAGGCAGCTGAAAGGCACCACAAAACTTGTTGTACCTGCTTTCTGGGCTGAGATGGGGAATGGCTGAGTTTTGGACTCGGCTGGTGACAAAATGTTCCAAACACACCCCATGCACAGCTCCACCGGGGAAGGTGCCAGAAACGAGTTCTGTTGGTAGTTTTTACACTACCCCGGTTGGCAGCTGAAAGGCACCACAAAACTTGTTCTACCTGCTTTCTGGGCTGAGATGGGGAAGCGCTGAATTTTGGACTCGGCTGCTGACAAAATGTTCCAAACACACCCCATGCACAACTCCACCGGGGAAGGTGCCAGAAACGAGTTCTGTTGGTAGTTTTTACACTACCCCGGTAGGCAGCTGAAAGGCACCACAAAACTTGTTCTACCTGCTTTCTGGGCTGAGATGGGGAACGGCTGAATTTTGGACTCGGCTGCTGACAAAATGTTCCAAATACACCCCACGCACAACTCCACCGGGGAAGGTGCCAGAAACGAGTTCTGTTGGTAGTTTTTACAGTACCCCGGTAGGCAGCTGAAAGGCACCACAAAACCGGTTCTATCTGCCTCCTGGGCTAGAGATGGGGAACAGCTGAATTTTGGACTCGGCTGGTGACAGAATGTTCCAAACACACCCCATGCACAACTCCACCGAGGAAGGTGCCAAAAACGAGTTCTGTTGGTAGTTTTTACAGTACCCCGGTAGGCAGCTGAAAGGCACCACTAAACCGGTTCTATCTGCTTCCTGGGCTAGAGATAGAGAACAGCTGAGTTTTGGACTCTGCTGGTGACAGAATGTTCCAAACACACCCCATGCACAACTCCACCGGGGAAGGTGCCAGAAACGAGTTCTGTTGGTAGTTTTTACAGTACCCCGGTAGGCAGCTGAAAGGCACCAGAAAACCGGTTCTATCTGCTTCCTGGGCTAGAGATGGGGAACGGCTGAATTTTGGACTCGGCTGGTGACAAAATGTTCCAAACACACCCCATGCACAACTCCACCGGGGAAGGTGCCAGAAACGAGTTCTGTTGGTAGTTTTTACACTACCCCGGTAGGCAGCTGAAAGGCACCACAAAACTTGTTCATACCTGCTTTCTGGGCTGAGATGGGGAATCAATGAGTTTTGGACTCGGCTGGTGACAAAATGTTCCAAACACACCCCATGCACAACTCCACCGGGGAAGGTGCCAGAAACGAGTTCTGTTGGTAGTTTTTACACTACCCCGGTAGGCAGCTGAAAGGCACCACAAAACCGGTTCTATCTGCTTTCTGGGCTAGAGATGGGGAACGGCTGAATTTTGGACTCGGCTGGTGACAGAATGTTCCAAACACACCCCATGCACAACTCCACCGGGGAAGGTGCCAGAAACGAGTTCTGTTGGTAGTTTTTACACTACCCCGGTAGGCAAGAGAAAGGCACCACAAAACCGGTTCTATCTGCTTCCTGGGCTAGAGATGGGGAACAGCTGAATTTTGGACTCGGCTGGTGACAAAATGTTCCAAACACACCCCATGCACAACTCCACCGGGGAAGGTGCCAGAAACGAGTTCTGTTGGTAGTTTTTACACTACCCCGGTAGGCAAGAGAAAGGCACCACAAAACTTGTTCATACCTGCTTTCTGGGCTGAGATGGGGAACGGCTGAATTTTGGACTCGGCTGGTGACAAAATGTTCCAAACACACCCCATGCACACCTCAACCGGGGAAGGTGCCAGAAATGAGTTCTTTTGGTAGTTTTTACACTACCCCGGTAGGCAAGAGAAAGGCACCACAAAAGTTTTTCTACCTGCTTTCTGGGCTGAGATGGGGAACAGCTGAATTTTAAACTCGGCTGGTGACAAAATGTTCCAAACACACCCCATGCACAACTCCACCGGGGAAGGTGCCAGAAACGAGTTCTGTTGGTAGTTTTTACACTACCCCGGTAGGCAGCTGAAAGGCACCACAGAACTTGTTCTATCTGCTTCCTGGGCTAGAGATGGGGAACAGCTGAATTTTGGACTCGGCTGGTGACAGAATGTTCCAAACACACCCCATGCACACCTCCACCGGGGAAGGTGCCAGAAACGAGTTCTGTTGGTAGTTTTTACACTACCCCAGTAGGCAAGAGAAAGGCACCACAAAACTTGTTCATACCTGCTTTCTGGGCTGAGATGGGGAATCGCTGAGTTTTGGACTCGGCTGGTGACAGAATGTTCCAAACACACCCCATGCACAACTCCACCGGGGAAGGTGCCAGAAATGAGTTCTCTTGGTAGTTTTTACACTACCCCGGTAGGCAAGAGAAAGGCACCACAAAACTTGTTCTACCTGCTTTCTGGGCTGAGATGGGGAATCGCTGAGTTTTGGACTCGGCTGGTGACAGAATGTTCCAAACACACCCCATGCACAACTCCACCGGGGAAGGTGCCAGAAACGAGTTCTGTTGGTAGTTTTTACACTACCCCGGTAGGCAGCTGAAAGGCACCACAAAACTTGTTCTACCTGCTTCCTGGGCTAGAGATGGGGAACAGCTGAATTTTGGACTCAGCTGCTGACAAAATGTTCCAAACACACCCCATGCACAACTCCACCGGGGAAGGTGCCAGAAACAAGTTCTGTTGGTAGTTTTTACACTACCCCGGTAGGCAGCTGAAAGGCACCACAAAACTTGTTCTACCTGCTTTCTGGGCTGAGATGGGGAACGGCTGAATTTTGGACTCGGCTGGTGACAAAATGTTCCAAACACACCCCATGCACAACTCCACCGGGGAAGGTGCCAGAAATGAGTTCTTTTGGTAGTTTTTACACTACCCCGGTAGGCAAGAGAAAGGCACCACAAAAGTTTTTCTACCTGCTTTCTGGGCTAGAGATGGGGAACAGCTGAATTTTGGACTCGGCTGCTGACAAAATGTTCCAAACACACCCCATGCACAACTCCACCGGGGAAGGTGCCAGAAACGAGTTCTGTTGGTAGTTTTTACACTACCCCGGTAGGCAAGAGAAAGGCACCACAAAACTTGTTCTACCTGCTTTCTGGGCTGAGATGGGGAACAGCTGAATTTTGGACTCGGCTGGTGACAAAATGTTCCAAACACACCCCATGCACAACTCCCCCGGGGAAGGTGCCAGAAGCGAGTTCTGTTGGTAGTTTTTACACTACCCCGGTAGGCAGCTGAAAGGCACCACAAAACTTGTTCATACCTGCTTCCTGGGCTGAGATGGGGAACGGCTGAATTTTGGACTCTGCTGGTGACAGAATGTTCCAAACACACCCCATGCACAACTCCACCGAGGAAGGTGCCAAAATCGAGTTCTGTTGGTAGTTTTTACACTACCCCGGTAGGCAGCTGAAAGGCACCACTAAACCGGTTCTATCTGCTTCCTGGGCTAGAGATGGGGAACAGCTGAATTTTGGACTCTGCTGGTGACAGAATGTTCAAAACACACCCCATGCACAACTCCACCGGGGAAGGTGCCAGAAACGAGTTCTGTTGGTAGTTTTTACACTACCCCGGTAGGCAGCTGAAAGGCACCACAAAACTTGTTCTACCTGCTTTCTGGGATGAGATGGGGAACGGCTGAATTTTGGACTTGGCTGGTGACAAAATGTTCCAAACACACCCCATGCACAACTCCACCGGCAAAGGTGCCAGAAACGAGTTCTGTTGGTAGTTTTTACACTACCCCGGTAGGCAGCTGAAAGGCACCACAAAACTTGTTCATACCTGCTTTCTGGGCTGAGATGGGCAACGGCTGAATTTTGGACTCGGCTGGTGACAAAATGTTCCAAACACACCCCATGCACAACTCCACCGGGGAAGGTGCCAGAAACGAGTTCTGTTGCTAGTTTTTACACTACCCCGGTAGGCAGCTGAAAGGCACCACAAAACCGGTTCTATCTGCTTCCTGGGCTAGAGATGGGGAACGGCTGAATTTTGGACTCGGCTGGTGACAGAATGTTCCAAACACACCCCATGCACAACTCCACCGGGGAAGGTGCCAAAATCGAGTTCTGTTGGTAGTTTTCACAGTACCCCGGTAGGCAGCTGAAAGGCACCACAAAACTTGTTTTTCTACCTGCTTTCTGGGCTGAGATGGGGAATCGCTGAGTTTTGGACTCGGCTGTTGACAAAATGTTCCAAACACACCCCATGCACAACTCCACCGGGGAAGGTGCCAGAAAGGAGTTCTGTTGGTAGTTTCTACACTACCCCGGTAGGCAGCTGAAAGGCACCACAAAACTTGTTCTACCTGCTTTCTGGGCTGAGATGGGGAACGGCTGAGTTTTGGACTCGGCTGGTGACAAAATGTTCCAAACACACCCCATGCACACCTCCACCGGGGAAAGTGCCAGAAACGAGTTCTGTTGGTAGTTTTTACACTACCCCGGTTGGCAGCTGAAAGGCACCACAAAACTTGTTCTACCTGCTTTCTGGGCTGAGATGGGGAACAGCTGAGTTTTGGACTCGGCTGGTGACAAAATGTTCCAAACACACCCCATGTACAACTCCACCGAGGAAGGTGCCAAAATCGAGTTCTGTTGGTAGTTTTTACAGTACCCCGGTAGGCAGCTGAAAGGCACCACTAAACCGGTTATATCTGCTTTCTGGGCTAGAGATAGGGAACAGCTGAATTTTGGACTCTGCTGGTGACAGAATGTTCCAAACACACCCCATGCACAACTCCTCCGGGGAAGGTGCCAGAAACGAGTTCTGTTGGTAGTTTTTACAGTACCCTGGTAGGCAGCTGAAAGGCACCACAAAACCGGTTCTATCTGCTTCCTGGGCTAGAGATGGGGAACAGCTGAATTTTGGACTCGGCTGGTGACAAAATGTTCCAAGCACACCCCATGCACACCTCCACCGGGGAAGGTGCCAGAAACGAGTTCTGTTGGTAGTTTTTACACTACCCCGGTAGGCAGCTGAAAGGCACCACAAAACTTGTTCTACCTGCTTTCTGGGCTGAGATGGGGTACAGCTGAATTTTGGACTCGGCTGGTGAAAAAATTTTCCAAACACACCCCATGCACACCTCCACCGGGGAAGGTGCCAGAAACGAGTTCTGTTGGTAGTTTTTACACTGCCCCGGTAGGCAGCTGAAAGGCACCACAAAACTTGTTGTACCTGCTTTCTGGGCTGAGATGGGGAATGGCTGAGTTTTGGACTCGGCTGGTGACAAAATGTTCAAAACACACCCCATGCACAGCTCCACCGGGGAAGGTGCCAGAAACGAGTTCTGTTGGTAGTTTTTACACTACCCCGGTTGGCAGCTGAAAGGCACCACAAAACTTGTTCTACCTGCTTTCTGGGCTGAGATGGGGAAGCGCTGAATTTTGGACTCGGCTGCTGACAAAATGTTCCAAACACACCCCATGCACAACTCCACCGGGGAAGGTGCCAGAAACGAGTTCTGTTGGTAGTTTTTACACTACCCCGGTAGGCAGCTGAAAGGCACCACAAAACTTGTTCTACCTGCTTTCTGGGCTGAGATGGGGAACGGCTGAATTTTGGACTCGGCTGCTGACAAAATGTTCCAAATACACCCCACGCACAACTCCACCGGGGAAGGTGCCAGAAACGAGTTCTGTTGGTAGTTTTTACAGTACCCCGGTAGGCAGCTGAAAGGCACCACTAAACCGGTTCTATCTGCCTCCTGGGCTAGAGATGGGGAACAGCTGAATTTTGGACTCGGCTGGTGACAGAATGTTCCAAACACACCCCATGCACAACTCCACCGAGGAAGGTGCCAAAAACGAGTTCTGTTGGTAGTTTTTACAGTACCCCGGTAGGCAGCTGAAAGGCACCACTAAACCGGTTCTATCTGCTTCCTGGGCTAGAGATAGAGAACAGCTGAGTTTTGGACTCTGCTGGTGACAGAATGTTCCAAACACACCCCATGCACAACTCCACCGGGGAAGGTGCCAGAAACGAGTTCTGTTGGTAGTTTTTACAGTACCCCGGTAGGCAGCTGAAAGGCACCAGAAAACCGGTTCTATCTGCTTCCTGGGCTAGAGATGGGGAACGGCTGAATTTTGGACTCGGCTGGTGACAAAATGTTCCAAACACACCCCATGCACAACTCCACCGGGGAAGGTGCCAGAAACGAGTTCTGTTGGTAGTTTTTACACTACCCCGGTAGGCAGCTGAAAGGCACCACAAAACTTGTTCATACCTGCTTTCTGGGCTGAGATGGGGAATCAATGAGTTTTGGACTCGGCTGGTGACAAAATGTTCCAAACACACCCCATGCACAACTCCACCGGGGAAGGTGCCAGAAACGAGTTTTGTTGGTAGTTTTTACACTACCCCGGTAGGCAGCTGAAAGGCACCACAAAACCGGTTCTATCTGCTTCCTGGGCTAGAGATGGGGAACGGCTGAAATTTTGGACTCGGCTGGTGACAGAATGTTCCAAACACACCCCATGCACAACTCCACCGGGGAAGGTGCCAGAAACGAGTTCTGTTGGTAGTTTTTACACTACCCCGGTAGGCAAGAGAAAGGCACCACAAAACCGGTTCTATCTGCTTCCTGGGCTAGAGATGGGGAACAGCTGAATTTTGGACTCGGCTGGTGACAAAATGTTCCAAACACACCCCATGCACAACTCCACCGGGGAAGGTGCCAGAAACGAGTTCTGTTGGTAGTTTTTACACTACCCCGGTAGGCAGCTGAAAGGCACCACAAAACTTGTTCATACCTGCTTTCTGGGCTGAGATGGGGAACGGCTGAATTTTGGACTCGGCTGGTGACAAAATGTTCCAAACACACCCCATGCACACCTCCACCGGGGAAGGTGCCAGAAATGAGTTCTTTTGGTAGTTTTTACACTACCCCGGTAGGCAAGAGAAAGGCACCACAAAAGTTTTTCTACCTGCTTTCTGGGCTGAGATGGGGAACAGCTGAATTTTAAACTCGGCTGGTGACAAAATGTTCCAAACACACCCCATGCACAACTCCACCGGGGAAGGTGCCAGAAACGAGTTCTGTTGGTAGTTTTTACACTACCCCGGTAGGCAGCTGAAAGGCACCACTAAACCGGTTCTATCTGCTTCCTGGGCTAGAGATGGGGAACAGCTGAATTTTGGACTCGGCTGGTGACAGAATGTTCCAAACACACCCCATGCACACCTCCACCGGGGAAGGTGCCAGAAACGAGTTCTGTTGGTAGTTTTTACACTACCCCAGTAGGCAAGAGAAAGGCACCACAAAACTTGTTCATACCTGCTTTCTGGGCTGAGATGGGGAATCGCTGAGTTTTGGACTCGGCTGGTGACAGAATGTTCCAAACACACCCCATGCACAACTCCACCGGGGAAGGTGCCAGAAATGAGTTCTCTTGGTAGTTTTTACACTACCCCGGTAGGCAAGAGAAAGGCACCACAAAACTTGTTCTACCTGCTTTCTGGGCTGAGATGGGGAATCGCTGAGTTTTGGACTCGGCTGGTGACAGAATGTTCCAAACACACCCCATGCACAACTCCACCGGGGAAGGTGCCAGAAACGAGTTCTGTTGGTAGTTTTTACACTACCCCGGTAGGCAGCTGAAAGGCACCACAAAACTTGTTCTACCTGCTTCCTGGGCTAGAGATGGGGAACAGCTGAATTTTGGACTCAGCTGCTGACAAAATGTTCCAAACACACCCCATGCACAACTCCACCGGGGAAGGTGCCAGAAACAAGTTCTGTTGGTAGTTTTTACACTACCCCGGTAGGCAGCTGAAAGGCACCACAAAACTTGTTCTACCTGCTTTCTGGGCTGAGATGGGGAACGGCTGAATTTTGGACTCAGCTGGTGACAAAATGTTCCAAACACACCCCATGCACAACTCCACCGGGGAAGGTGCCAGAAATGAGTTCTTTTGGTAGTTTTTACACTACCCCGGTAGGCAAGAGAAAGGCACCACAAAAGTTTTTCTACCTGCTTTCTGGGCTAGAGATGGGGAACAGCTGAATTTTGGACTCGGCTGCTGACAAAATGTTCCAAACACACCCCATGCACAACTCCACCGGGGAAGGTGCCAGAAACGAGTTCTGTTGGTAGTTTTTACACTACCCCGGTAGGCAAGAGAAAGGCACCACAAAACTTGTTCTACCTGCTTTCTGGGCTGAGATGGGGAACAGCTGAATTTTGGACTCGGCTGGTGACAAAATGTTCCAAACACACCCCATGCACAACTCCCCCGGGGAAGGTGCCAGAAGCGAGTTCTGTTGGTAGTTTTTACACTACCCCGGTAGGCAGCTGAAAGGCACCACAAAACTTGTTCATACCTGCTTCCTGGGCTGAGATGGGGAACGGCTGAATTTTGGACTCTGCTGGTGACAGAATGTTCCAAACACACCCCATGCACAACTCCACCGAGGAAGGTGCCAAAATCGAGTTCTGTTGGTAGTTTTTACACTACCCCGGTAGGCAGCTGAAAGGCACCACTAAACCGGTTCTATCTGCTTCCTGGGCTAGAGATGGGGAACAGCTGAATTTTGGACTCTGCTGGTGACAGAATGTTCAAAACACACCCCATGCACAACTCCACCGGGGAAGGTGCCAGAAACGAGTTCTGTTGGTAGTTTTTACACTACCCCGGTAGGCAGCTGAAAGGCACCACAAAACTTGTTCTACCTGCTTTCTGGGATGAGATGGGCAACGGCTGAATTTTGGACTCGGCTGGTGACAAAATGTTCCAAACACACCCCATGCACAACTCCACCGGGGAAGGTGCCAGAAACGAGTTCTGTTGCTAGTTTTTACACTACCCCGGTAGGCAGCTGAAAGGCACCACAAAACCGGTTCTATCTGCTTCCTGGGCTAGAGATGGGGAACGGCTGAATTTTGGACTCGGCTGGTGACAGAATTTCCAAACACACCCCATGCACAACTCCACCGGGGAAGGTGCCAAAATCGAGTTCTGTTGGTAGTTTTCACAGTACCCCCGGTAGGCAGCTGAAAGGCACCACAAAACTTGTTTTTCTACCTGCTTTCTGGGCTGAGATGGGGAATCGCTGAGTTTTGGACTCGGCTGTTGACAAAATGTTCCAAACACACCCCATGCACAACTCCACCGGGGAAGGTGCCAGAAAGGAGTTCTGTTGGTAGTTTCTACACTACCCCGGTAGGCAGCTGAAAGGCACCACAAAACTTGTTCTACCTGCTTTCTGGGCTGAGATGGGGAATCGCTGAGTTTTGGACTCGGCTGTTGACAAAATGTTCCAAACACACCCCATGCACAACTCCACCGGGGAAGGTGCCAGAAACGAGTTCTGTTGGTAGTTTCTACACTACCCCGGTAGGCAGCTGAAAGGCACCACAAAACTTGTTGTACCTGCTTTCTGGGCTGAGATGGGGAACGGCTGAATTTTGGACTCGGCTGGTGACAAAATGTTCCAAACACACCCCATGCACAACTCCTCCGGGGAAGGTGCCAGAAACGAGTTCTGTTGGTAGATTTAAACTACCCCGGTTGGAAGCTGAAAGGCACCACAAAACTTGTTCTACCTGCTTTCTGGGCTGAGATGGGGAATCGCTGAGTTTTGGACTCGGCTGGTGACAAAATGTTCCAAACACACCCCATGCACAACTCCACCGGGGAAGGTGCCAGAAACGAGTTCTGTTGGTAGTTTTTACACTACCCCGGTAGGCAAGAGAAAGGCACCACAAAACCGGTTCTATCTGCTTCCTGGGCTGAGATGGGGAACGGCTGAATTTTGGACTCTGCTGGTGACAGAATGTTCCAAACACACCCCATGCACAACTCCACCGGGGAAGGTGCCAGAAACGAGTTCTGTTGGTAGTTTTTACACTACCCCGGTAGGCAGCTGAAAGGCACCACAAAACTTGTTCTACCTGCTTTCTGGGCTGAGATGGGGAATCGCTGAATTTTGGACTCGGCTGGTGACAAAATGTTCCAAACACACCCCATGCACAACTCCACCGGGGAAGGTGCCAGAAACGAGTTCTGTTGGTAGTTTTTACACTACCCCGGTAGGCAGCTGAAAGGCACCACAAAACTTGTTCATACCTGCTTTCTGGGCTGAGATGGGGAATCAATGAGTTTTGGACTCGGCTGGTGACAAAATGTTCCAAACACACCCCATGCACAACTCCACCGGGGAAGGTGCCAGAAACGAGTTCTGTTGGTAGTTTTTACACTACCCCGGTTGGCAGCTGAAAGGCACCACAAAACCGGTTCTACCTGCTTCCTGGGCTAGAGATGGGGAACAGCTGAATTTTGGACTCGGCTGGTGACAAAATGTTCCAAACACACCCCATGCACACCTCCACCGGGGAAGGTGCCAGAAACGAGTTCTGTTGGTAGTTTTTACAGTACCCCGGTAGGCAGCTGAAAGGCACCACAAAACTTGTTCTACCTGCTTTCTGGGCTGAGATGGGGAACGGCTGAGTTTTGGACTCGGCTGGTGACAAAATGTTCCAAACACACCCCATGCACACCTCCACCGGGGAAAGTGCCAGAAACGAGTTCTGTTGGTAGTTTTTACACTACCCCGGTTGGCAGCTGAAAGGCACCACAAAACTTGTTCTACCTGCTTTCTGGGCTGAGATGGGGAACAGCTGAGTTTTGGACTCGGCTGGTGACAAAATGTTCCAAACACACCCCATGTACAACTCCACCGAGGAAGGTGCCAAAATCGAGTTCTGTTGGTAGTTTTTACAGTACCCCCGGTAGGCAGCTGAAAGGCACCACTAAACCGGTTATATCTGCTTTCTGGGCTAGAGATAGGGAACAGCTGAATTTTGGACTCTGCTGGTGACAGAATGTTCCAAACACACCCCATGCACAACTCCTCCGGGGAAGGTGCCAGAAACGAGTTCTGTTGGTAGTTTTTACAGTACCCTGGTAGGCAGCTGAAAGGCACCACAAAACCGGTTCTATCTGCTTCCTGGGCTAGAGATGGGGAACAGCTGAATTTTGGACTCGGCTGGTGACAAAATGTTCCAAGCACACCCCATGCACACCTCCACCGGGGAAGGTGCCAGAAACGAGTTCTGTTGGTAGTTTATACACTACCCCGGTAGGCAGCTGAAAGGCACCACAAAACTTGTTCTACCTGCTTTCTGGGCTGAGATGGGGTACAGCTGAATTTTGGACTCGGCTGGTGAAAAAATTTTCCAAACACACCCCATGCACACCTCCACCGGGGAAGGTGCCAGAAACGAGTTCTGTTGGTAGTTTTTACACTACCCCGGTAGGCAGCTGAAAGGCACCACAAAACTTGTTGTACCTGCTTTCTGGGCTGAGATGGGGAATGGCTGAGTTTTGGACTCGGCTGGTGACAAAATGTTCCAAACACACCCCATGCACAACTCCACCGGGGAAGGTGCCAGAAACGAGTTCTGTTGGTAGTTTTTACACTACCCCGGTTGGCAGCTGAAAGGCACCACAAAACTTGTTCTACCTGCTTTCTGGGCTGAGATGGGGAATCGCTGAATTTTGGACTCGGCTGGTGACAAAATGTTCCAAACACACCCCATGCACAACTCCACCGGGGAAGGTGCCAGAAACGAGTTCTGTTGGTAGTTTTTACACTACCCCGGTAGGCAGCTGAAAGGCACCACAAAACTTGTTCTACCTGCTTTCTGGGCTGAGATGGGGAACGGCTGAATTTTGGACTCGGCTGCTGACAAAATGTTCCAAATACACCCCACGCACAACTCCACCGGGGAAGGTGCCAGAAACGAGTTCTGTTGGTAGTTTTTACAGTACCCCGGTAGGCAGCTGAAAGGCACCACAAAACCGGTTCTATCTGCCTCCTGGGCTAGAGATGGGGAACAGCTGAATTTTGGACTCGGCTGGTGACAGAATGTTCCAAACACACCCCATGCACAACTCCACCGAGGAAGGTGCCAAAAACGAGTTCTGTTGGTAGTTTTTACAGTACCCCCGGTAGGCAGCTGAAAGGCACCACTAAACCGGTTCTATCTGCTTCCTGGGCTAGAGATAGAGAACAGCTGAGTTTTGGACTCTGCTGGTGACAGAATGTTCCAAACACACCCCATGCACAACTCCACCGGGGAAGGTGCCAGAAACGAGTTCTGTTGGTAGTTTTTACAGTACCCCGGTAGGCAGCTGAAAGGCACCAGAAAACCGGTTCTATCTGCTTCCTGGGCTAGAGATGGGGAACGGCTGAATTTTGGACTCGGCTGGTGACAAAATGTTCCAAACACACCCCATGCACAACTCCACCGGGGAAGGTGCCAGAAACGAGTTCTGTTGGTAGTTTTTACACTACCCCGGTAGGCAGCTGAAAGGCACCACAAAACTTGTTCATACCTGCTTTCTGGGCTGAGATGGGGAATCAATGAGTTTTGGACTCGGCTGGTGACAAAATGTTCCAAACACACCCCATGCACAACTCCACCGGGGAAGGTGCCAGAAACGAGTTCTGTTGGTAGTTTTTACACTACCCCCGGTAGGCAGCTGAAAGGCACCACAAAACCGGTTCTATCTGCTTCCTGGGCTAGAGATGGGGAACGGCTGAATTTTGGACTCGGCTGGTGACAGAATGTTCCAAACACACCCCATGCACAACTCCACCGGGGAAGGTGCCAGAAACGAGTTCTGTTGGTAGTTTTTACACTACCCCGGTAGGCAAGAGAAAGGCACCACAAAACCGGTTCTATCTGCTTCCTGGGCTAGAGATGGGGAACAGCTGAATTTTGGACTCGGCTGGTGACAAAATGTTCCAAACACACCCCATGCACAACTCCACCGGGGAAGGTGCCAGAAACGAGTTCTGTTGGTAGTTTTTACACTACCCCGGTAGGCAAGAGAAAGGCACCACAAAACTTGTTCATACCTGCTTTCTGGGCTGAGATGGGGAACGGCTGAATTTTGGACTCGGCTGGTGACAAAATGTTCCAAACACACCCCATGCACACCTCCACCGGGGAAGGTGCCAGAAATGAGTTCTTTTGGTAGTTTTTACACTACCCCGGTAGGCAAGAGAAAGGCACCACAAAAGTTTTTCTACCTGCTTTCTGGGCTGAGATGGGGAACAGCTGAATTTTAAACTCGGCTGGTGACAAAATGTTCCAAACACACCCCATGCACAACTCCACCGGGGAAGGTGCCAGAAACGAGTTCTGTTGGTAGTTTTTACACTACCCCGGTAGGCAGCTGAAAGGCACCACAGAACCGGTTCTATCTGCTTCCTGGGCTAGAGATGGGGAACAGCTGAATTTTGGACTCGGCTGGTGACAGAATGTTCCAAACACACCCCATGCACACCTCCACCGGGGAAGGTGCCAGAAACGAGTTCTGTTGGTAGTTTTTACACTACCCCAGTAGGCAAGAGAAAGGCACCACAAAACTTGTTCATACCTGCTTTCTGGGCTGAGATGGGGAATCGCTGAGTTTTGGACTCGGCTGGTGACAGAATGTTCCAAACACACCCCATGCACAACTCCACCGGGGAAGGTGCCAGAAATGAGTTCTCTTGGTAGTTTTTACACTACCCCGGTAGGCAAGAGAAAGGCACCACAAAACTTGTTCTACCTGCTTTCTGGGCTGAGATGGGGAATCGCTGAGTTTTGGACTCGGCTGGTGACAGAATGTTCCAAACACACCCCATGCACAACTCCACCGGGGAAGGTGCCAGAAACGAGTTCTGTTGGTAGTTTTTACACTACCCCGGTAGGCAGCTGAAAGGCACCACAAAACTTGTTCTACCTGCTTCCTGGGCTAGAGATGGGGAACAGCTGAATTTTGGACTCAGCTGCTGACAAAATGTTCCAAACACACCCCATGCACAACTCCACCGGGGAAGGTGCCAGAAACAAGTTCTGTTGGTAGTTTTTACACTACCCCGGTAGGCAGCTGAAAGGCACCACAAAACTTGTTCTACCTGCTTTCTGGGCTGAGATGGGGAACGGCTGAATTTTGGACTCAGCTGGTGACAAAATGTTCCAAACACACCCCATGCACAACTCCACCGGGGAAGGTGCCAGAAATGAGTTCTTTTGGTAGTTTTTACACTACCCCGGTAGGCAAGAGAAAGGCACCACAAAAGTTTTTCTACCTGCTTTCTGGGCTAGAGATGGGGAACAGCTGAATTTTGGACTCGGCTGCTGACAAAATGTTCCAAACACACCCCATGCACAACTCCACCGGGGAAGGTGCCAGAAACGAGTTCTGTTGGTAGTTTTTACACTACCCCGGTAGGCAAGAGAAAGGCACCACAAAACTTGTTCTACCTGCTTTCTGGGCTGAGATGGGGAACAGCTGAATTTTGGACTCGGCTGGTGACAAAATGTTCCAAACACACCCCATGCACAACTCCCCCGGGGAAGGTGCCAGAAGCGAGTTCTGTTGGTAGTTTTTACACTACCCCGGTAGGCAGCTGAAAGGCACCACAAAACTTGTTCATACCTGCTTCCTGGGCTGAGATGGGGAACAGCTGAATTTTGGACTCTGCTGGTGACAGAATGTTCCAAACACACCCCATGCACAACTCCACCGAGGAAGGTGCCAAAATCGAGTTCTGTTGGTAGTTTTTACACTACCCCGGTAGGCAGCTGAAAGGCACCACTAAACCGGTTCTATCTGCTTCCTGGGCTAGAGATGGGGAACAGCTGAATTTTGGACTCTGCTGGTGACAGAATGTTCAAAACACACCCCATGCACAACTCCACCGGGGAAGGTGCCAGAAACGAGTTCTGTTGGTAGTTTTTACACTACCCCGGTAGGCAGCTGAAAGGCACCACAAAACTTGTTCTACCTGCTTTCTGGGATGAGATGGGGAACGGCTGAATTTTGGACTTGGCTGGTGACAAAATGTTCCAAACACACCCCATGCACAACTCCACCGGCAAAGGTGCCAGAAACGAGTTCTGTTGGTAGTTTTTACACTACCCCGGTAGGCAGCTGAAAGGCACCACAAAACTTGTTCATACCTGCTTTCTGGGCTGAGATGGGGAACGGCTGAATTTTGGACTCGGCTGGTGACAAAATGTTCCAAACACACCCCATGCACAACTCCACCGGGGAAGGTGCCAGAAACGAGTTCTGTTGCTAGTTTTTACACTACCCCGGTAGGCAGCTGAAAGGCACCACAAAACCGGTTCTATCTGCTTCCTGGGCTAGAGATGGGGAACGGCTGAATTTTGGACTCGGCTGGTGACAGAATGTTCCAAACACACCCCATGCACAACTCCACCGGGGAAGGTGCCAAAATCGAGTTCTGTTGGTAGTTTTCACAGTACCCCGGTAGGCAGCTGAAAGGCACCACAAAACTTGTTTTTCTACCTGCTTTCTGGGCTGAGATGGGGAATCGCTGAGTTTTGGACTCGGCTGTTGACAAAATGTTCCAAACACACCCCATGCACAACTCCACCGGGGAAGGTGCCAGAAAGGAGTTCTGTTGGTAGTTTCTACACTACCCCGGTAGGCAGCTGAAAGGCACCACAAAACTTGTTGTACCTGCTTTCTGGGCTGAGATGGGGAATCGCTGAGTTTTGGACTCGGCTGTTGACAAAATGTTCCAAACACACCCCATGCACAACTCCACCGGGGAAGGTGCCAGAAACGAGTTCTGTTGGTAGTTTCTACACTACCCCGGTAGGCAGCTGAAAGGCACCACAAAACTTGTTGTACCTGCTTTCTGGGCTGAGATGGGGAACGGCTGAATTTTGGACTCGGCTGGTGACAAAATGTTCCAAACACACCCCATGCACAACTCCTCCGGGGAAGGTGCCAGAAACGAGTTCTGTTGGTAGATTTAAACTACCCCGGTTGGAAGCTGAAAGGCACCACAAAACTTGTTCTACCTGCTTTCTGGGCTGAGATGGGGAATCGCTGAGTTTTGGACTCGGCTGGTGACAAAATGTTCCAAACACACCCCATGCACAACTCCACCGGGGAAGGTGCCAGAAACGAGTTCTGTTGGTAGTTTTTACACTACCCCGGTAGGCAGCTGAAAGGCACCACAAAACCGGTTCTATCTGCTTCCTGGGCTGAGATGGGGAACGGCTGAATTTTGGACTCTGCTGGTGACAGAATGTTCCAAACACACCCCATGCACAACTCCACCGGGGAAGGTGCCAGAAACGAGTTCTGTTGGTAGTTTTTACACTACCCCGGTAGGCAGCTGAAAGGCACCACAAAACTTGTTCTACCTGCTTTCTGGGCTGAGATGGGGAATCGCTGAATTTTGGACTCGGCTGGTGACAAAATGTTCCAAACACACCCCATGCACAACTCCACCGGGGAAGGTGCCAGAAACGAGTTCTGTTGGTAGTTTTTACACTACCCCGGTAGGCAGCTGAAAGGCACCACAAAACTTGTTCTACCTGCTTTCTGGGCTGAGATGGGGAATCGCTGAATTTTGGACTCGGCTGGTGACAAAATGTTCCAAACACACCCCATGCACAACTCCACCGGGGAAGGTGCCAGAAACGAGTTCTGTTGGTAGTTTTTACACTACCCCGGTAGGCAAGAGAAAGGCACCACAAAACTTGTTCTACCTGCTTTCTGGGCTGAGATGGGGAATCGCTGAATTTTGGACTCGGCTGGTGACAAAATGTTCCAAACACACCCCATGCACAACTCCACCGGGGAAGGTGCCAGAAAGGAGTTCTGTTGGTAGTTTTTACACTACCCCGGTAGGCAGCTGAAAGGCACCACAAAACTTGTTGTACCTGCTTTCTGGGCTGAGATGGGGAAGCGCTGAATTTTGGACTCGGCTGGTGACAAAATGTTCCAAACACACCCCATGCACAACTCCACCGGGGAAGGTGCCAGAAACGAGTTCTGTTGGTAGTTTTTACACTACCCCGGTAGGCAGCTGAAAGGCACCACAAAACTTGTTCTACCTGCTTTCTGGGCTGAGATGGGGAATCGCTGAATTTTGGACTCGGCTGGTGACAAAATGTTCCAAACACACCCCATGCACAACTCCACCGGGGAAGGTGCCAGAAACGAGTTCTGTTGGTAGTTTTTACACTACCCCGGTAGGCAGCTGAAAGGCACCACAAAACTTGTTCTACCTGCTTTCTGGGCTGAGATGGGGAATCGCTGAATTTTGGACTCGGCTGGTGACAAAATGTTCCAAACACACCCCATGCACAACTCCACCGGGGAAGGTGCCAGAAACGAGTTCTGTTGGTAGTTTTTACACTACCCCGGTAGGCAGCTGAAAGGCACCACAAAACTTGTTCTACCTGCTTTCTGGGCTGAGATGGGGAACGGCTGAATTTTGGACTCGGCTGGTGACAAAATGTTCCAAACACACCCCATGCACAACTCCACCGGGGAAGGTGCCAGAAACGAGTTCTGTTGGTAGTTTTTACACTACCCCGGTAGGCAGCTGAAAGGCACCACAAAACTTGTTCTACCTGCTTTCTGGGCTGAGATGGGGAATCGCTGAATTTTGGACTCGGCTGGTGACAAAATGTTCCAAACACACCCCATGCACAACTCCACCGGGGAAGGTGCCAGAAACGAGTTCTGTTGGTAGTTTTTTACACTACCCCGGTAGGCAGCTGAAAGGCACCACAAAACTTGTTCTACCTGCTTTCTGGGCTGAGATGGGGAATCGCTGAATTTTGGACTCGGCTGGTGACAAAATGTTCCAAACACACCCCATGCACAACTCCACCGGGGAAGGTGCCAGAAACGAGTTCTGTTGGTAGTTTTTACACTACCCCGGTAGGCAGCTGAAAGGCACCACAAAACTTGTTCTACCTGCTTTCTGGGCTGAGATGGGGAATCGCTGAATTTTGGACTCGGCTGGTGACAAAATGTTCCAAACACACCCCATGCACAACTCCACCGGGGAAGGTGCCAGAAACGAGTTCTGTTGGTAGTTTTTACACTACCCCGGTAGGCAGCTGAAAGGCACCACAAAACTTGTTGTACCTGCTTTCTGGGCTGAGATGGGGAATCGCTGAATTTTGGACTCGGCTGGTGACAAAATGTTCCAAACACACCCCATGCACAACTCCACCGGGGAAGGTGCCAGAAACGAGTTCTGTTGGTAGTTTTTACACTACCCCGGTAGGCAGCTGAAAGGCACCACAAAACTTGTTCTACCTGCTTTCTGGGCTGAGATGGGGAATCGCTGAATTTTGGACTCGGCTGGTGACAAAATGTTCCAAACACACCCCATGCACAACTCCACCGGGGAAGGTGCCAGAAACGAGTTCTGTTGGTAGTTTTTACACTACCCCGGTAGGCAGCTGAAAGGCACCACAAAACTTGTTCTACCTGCTTTCTGGGCTGAGATGGGGAATCGCTGAATTTTGGACTCGGCTGGTGACAAAATGTTCCAAACACACCCCATGCACAACTCCACCGGGGAAGGTGCCAGAAACGAGTTCTGTTGGTAGTTTTTACACTACCCCGGTAGGCAAGAGAAAGGCACCACAAAACTTGTTCTACCTGCTTTCCAGGCTGAGATGGGGAATCGCTGAATTTTGGACTCGGCTGGTGACAAAATGTTCCAAACACACCCCATGCACAACTCCACCGGGGAAGGTGTCAGAAACGAGTTCTGTTGGTAGTTTTTACACTACCCCGGTAGGCAGCTGAAAGGCACCACAAAACTTGTTCTACCTGCTTTCTGGGCTGAGATGGGGAATCGCTGAATTTTGGACTCGGCTGGTGACAAAATGTTCCAAACACACCCCATGCACAACTCCACCGGGGAAGGTGCCAGAAACGAGTTCTGTTGGTAGTTTTTACACTACCCCGGTAGGCAGCTGAAAGGCACCACAAAACTTGTTCTACCTGCTTTCTGGGCTGAGATGGGGAACGGCTGAATTTTGGACTCGGCTGGTGACAAAATGTTCCAAACACACCCCATGCACAACTCCACCGGGGAAGGTGCCAGAAACGAGTTCTGTTGGTAGTTTTTACACTACCCCGGTAGGCAGCTGAAAGGCACCACAAAACTTGTTCATACCTGCTTTCTGGGCTGAGATGGGGAACGGCTGAATTTTGGACTCGGCTGGTGACAAAATGTTCCAAACACACCCCATGCACAACTCCACCGGGGAAGGTGCCAGAAACGAGTTCTGTTGGTAGTTTTTACACTACCCCGGTAGGCAGCTGAAAGGCACCACAAAACCGGTTCTATCTGCTTCCTGGGCTAGAGATGGGGAACGGCTGAATTTTGGACTCGGCTGGTGACAGAATATTCCAAACACACCCCATGCACAACTCCACCGGGGAAGGTGCCAGAAACGAGTTCTGTTGGTAGTTTTCACAGTACCCCCGGTAGGCAGCTGAAAGGCACCACAAAACTTGTTTTTCTACCTGCTTTCTGGGCTGAGATGGGGAATCGCTGAATTTTGGACTCGGCTGTTGACAAAATGTTCCAAACACACCCCATGCACAACTCCACCGGGGAAGGTGCCAGAAACGAGTTCTGTTGGTAGTTTCTACACTACCCCGGTAGGCAGCTGAAAGGCACCACAAAACTTGTTGTACCTGCTTTCTGGGCTGAGATGGGGAATCGCTGAGTTTTGGACTCGGCTGTTGACAAAATGTTCCAAACACACCCCATGCACAACTCCACCGGGGAAGGTGCCAGAAACGAGTTCTGTTGGTAGTTTCTACACTACCCCGGTAGGCAGCTGAAAGGCACCACAAAACTTGTTCTACCTGCTTTCTGGGCTGAGATGGGGAACGGCTGAATTTTGGACTCGGCTGGTGACAAAATGTTCCAAACACACCCCATGCACAACTCCTCCGGGGAAGGTGCCAGAAACGAGTTCTGTTGGTAGATTTAAACTACCCCGGTTGGCAGCTGAAAGGCACCACAAAACTTGTTCTACCTGCTTTCTGGGCTGAGATGGGGAACGGCTGAGTTTTGGACTCGGCTGCTGACAAAATGTTCCAAACACACCCCATGCACAACTCCACCGGGGAAGGTGCCAGAAACGAGTTCTGTTGGTAGTTTTTTACACTACCCCGGTAGGCAGCTGAAAGGCACCACAAAACCGGTTCTATCTGCTTCCTGGGCTGAGATGGGGAACGGCTGAATTTTGGACTCGGCTGGTGACAAAATGTTCCAAACACACCCCATGCACAACTCCACCGGGGAAGGTGCCAGAAACGAGTTCTGTTGGTAGTTTTTACACTACCCCGGTAGGCAGCTGAAAGGCACCACAAAACTTGTTGTACCTGCTTCCTGGGCTGAGATGGGGAATCGCTGAATTTTGGACTCGGCTGGTGACAAAATGTTCCAAACACACCCCATGCACAACTCCACCGGGGAAGGTGCCAGAAACGAGTTCTGTTGGTAGTTTTTACAGTACCCCGGTAGGCAGCTGAAAGGCACCACAAAACTTGTTCTACCTGCTTTCTGGGCTGAGATGGGGAATCGCTGAATTTTGGACTCGGCTGGTGACAAAATGTTCCAAACACACCCCATGCACAACTCCACCGGGGAAGGTGCCAGAAACGAGTTCTGTTGGTAGTTTTTTACACTACCCCGGTAGGCAGCTGAAAGGCACCACAAAACTTGTTCTACCTGCTTTCTGGGCTGAGATGGGGAATCGCTGAATTTTGGACTCGGCTGGTGACAAAATGTTCCAAACACACCCCATGCACAACTCCACCGGGGAAGGGTGCCAGAAAGGAGTTCTGTTGGTAGTTTTTACACTACCCCGGTAGGCAGCTGAAAGGCACCACAAAACTTGTTCTACCTGCTTTCTGGGCTGAGATGGGGAATCGCTGAATTTTGGACTCGGCTCCTGACAAAATGTTCCAAACACACCCCATGCACAACTCCACCGGGGAAGGTGACAGAAAGGAGTTCTCTTAGTAGTTTTTACACTACCCCGGTAGGCAGCTGAAAGGCACCACAAAACTTGTTCTACCTGCTTTCTGGGCTGAGATGGGGAATCGCTGAATTTTGGACTCGGCTGGTGACAAAATGTTCCAAACACACCCCATGCACAACTCCACCGGGGAAGGTGCCAGAAACGAGTTCTGTTGGTAGTTTTTACACTACCCCGGTAGGCAGCTGAAAGGCACCACAAAACTTGTTCTACCTGCTTTCTGGGCTGAGATGGGGAATCGCTGAATTTTGGACTCGGCTGGTGACAAAATGTTCCAAACACACCCCATGCACAACTCCACCGGGGAAGGTGCCAGAAACGAGTTCTGTTGGTAGTTTTTACACTACCCCGGTAGGCAGCTGAAAGGCACCACAAAACTTGTTCTACCTGCTTTCTGGGCTGAGATGGGGAATCGCTGAATTTTGGACTCGGCTGGTGACAAAATGTTCCAAACACACCCCATGCACAACTCCACCGGGGAAGGTGCCAGAAACGAGTTCTGTTGGTAGTTTTTACACTACCCCGGTAGGCAGCTGAAAGGCACCACAAAACTTGTTCTACCTGCTTTCTGGGCTGAGATGGGGAATCGCTGAATTTTGGACTCGGCTGGTGACAAAATGTTCCAAACACACCCCATGCACAACTCCACCGGGGAAGGTGCCAGAAAGGAGTTCTGTTGGTAGTTTTTACACTACCCCGGTAGGCAGCTGAAAGGCACCACAAAACTTGTTCTACCTGCTTTCTGGGCTGAGATGGGGAATCGCTGAATTTTGGACTCGGCTGGTGACAAAATGTTCCAAACACACCCCATGCACACCTCCACCGGGGAAGGTGCCAGAAACGAGTTCTGTTGGTAGTTTTTACACTACCCCGGTAGGCAGCTGAAAGGCACCACAAAACTTCTTGTACCTGCTTTCTGGGCTGAGATGGGGAATCGCTGAATTTTGGACTCGGCTGGTGACAAAATGTTCCAAACACACCCCATGCACACCTCCACCGGGGAAGGTGCCAGAAACGAGTTCTGTTGGTAGTTTTTACACTACCCCGGTAGGCAAGAGAAAGGCACCACAAAACTTGTTCTACCTGCTTTCTGGGCTGAGATGGGGAATCGCTGAATTTTGGACTCGGCTGGTGACAAAATGTTCCAAACACACCCCATGCACAACTCCACCGGGGAAGGTGCCAGAAACGAGTTCTGTTGGTAGTTTTTTACACTACCCCGGTAGGCAGCTGAAAGGCACCACAAAACTTGTTTCTACCTGCTTTCTGGGCTGAGATGGGGAATCGCTGAATTTTTGGACTCGGCTGGTGACAAAATGTTCCAAACACACCCCATGCACAACTCCACCGGGGAAGGTGCCAGAAACGAGTTCTGTTGGTAGTTTTTTACACTACCCCGGTAGGCAGCTGAAAGGCACCACAAAACTTGTTCTACCTGCTTTCTGGGCTGAGATGGGGAATCGCTGAATTTTGGACTCGGCTGCTGACAAAATGTTCCAAACACACCCCATGCACAACTCCACCGGGGAAGGTGCCAGAAACGAGTTCTGTTGGTAGTTTTTTACACTACCCCGGTAGGCAGCTGAAAGGCACCACAAAACTTGTTCTACCTGCTTTCTGGGCTGAGATGGGGAATCGCTCAATTTTGGACTCGGCTGGTGACAAAATGTTCCAAACACACCCCATGCACAACTCCACCGGGGAAGGTGACAGAAAGGAGTTCTCTTAGTAGTTTTTACACTACCCCGGTAGGCAGCTGAAAGGCACCACAAAACTTGTTCTACCTGCTTTCTGGGCTGAGATGGGGAATCGCTGAATTTTGGACTCGGCTGGTGACAAAATGTTCCAAACACACCCCATGCACAACTCCACCGGGGAAGGTGCCAGAAACGAGTTCTGTTGGTAGTTTTTACACTACCCCGGTAGGCAGCTGAAAGGCACCACAAAACTTGTTCTACCTGCTTTCTGGGCTGAGATGGGGAATCGCTGAATTTTGGACTCGGCTGGTGACAAAATGTTCCAAACACACCCCATGCACAACTCCACCGGGGAAGGTGCCAGAAACGAGTTCTGTTGGTAGTTTTTACACTACCCCGGTAGGCAGCTGAAAGGCTTCACAAAAGTTGTTCTACCTGCTTTCTGGGCTGAGATGGGGAATCGCTGAATTTTGGACTCGGCTGGTGACAAAATGTTCCAAACACACCCCATGCACAACTCCACCGGGGAAGGAGCCAGAAACGAGTTCTGTTGGTAGTTTTTACACTACCCCGGTAGGCAGCTGAAAGGCACCACAAAACTTGTTGTACCTGCTTTCTGGGCTGAGATGGGGAATCGCTGAATTTTGGACTCGGCTGGTGACAAAATGTTCCAAACACACCCCATGCACAACTCCACCGGGGAAGGTGCCAGAAAGGAGTTCTGTTGGTAGTTTTTACACTACCCCGGTAGGCAGCTGAAAGGCACCACAAAACTTGTTCTACCTGCTTTCTGGGCTGAGATGGGGAATCGCTGAATTTTGGACTCGGCTGGTGACAAAATGTTCCAAACACACCCCATGCACAACTCCACCGGGGAAGGTGCCAGAAACGAGTTCTGTTGGTAGTTTTTACACTACCCCGGTAGGCAGCTGAAAGGCACCACAAAACTTGTTGTACCTGCTTTCTGGGCTGAGATGGGGAATCGCTGAATTTTGGACTCGGCTGGTGACAAAATGTTCCAAAACACACCCCATGCACAACTCCACCGGGGAAGGTGCCAGAAACGAGTTCTGTTGGTAGTTTTTACACTACCCCGGTAGGCAGCTGAAAGGCACCACAAAACTTGTTGTACCTGCTTTCTGGGCTGAGATGGGGAATCGCTGAATTTTGGACTCGGCTGGTGACAAAATGTTCCAAACACACCCCATGCACAACTCCACCGGGGAAGGTGCCAGACAGGAGATCTCTTAGTAGTTTTTACACTACCCCGGTAGGCAGCTGAAAGGCACCACAAAACTTGTTCTACCTGCTTTCTGGGCTGAGATGGGGAATCGCTGAATTTTGGACTCGGCTGGTGACAAAATGTTCCAAACACACCCCATGCACAACTCCACCGGGGAAGGTGCCAGAAACGAGTTCTGTTGGTAGTTTTTACACTACCCCGGTAGGCAGCTGAAAGGCACCACAAAACTTGTTCTACCTGCTTTCTGGGCTGAGATGGGGAAGCGCTGAATTTTGGACTCGGCTGCTGACAAAATGTTCCAAACACACCCCATGCACAACTCCACCGGGGAAGGTGCCAGAAACGAGTTCTGTTGGTAGTTTTTACACTACCCCGGTAGGCAGCTGAAAGGCACCACAAAACTTGTTCTACCTGCTTTCTGGGCTGAGATGGGGAACGGCTGAATTTTGGACTCGGCTGGTGACAAAATGTTCCAAACACACCCCATGCACAACTCCACCGGGGAAGGTGCCAGAAACGAGTTCTGTTGGTAGTTTTTACACTACCCCGGTAGGCAGCTGAAAGGCACCACAAAACTTGTTCTACCTGCTTTCTGGGCTGAGATGGGGAATCGCTGAATTTTGGACTCGGCTGGTGACAAAATGTTCCAAACACACCCCATGCACAACTCCACCGGGGAAGGCGCCAGACAGGAGATCTCTTAGTACTTTTTACACTACCCCGGTAGGCAGCTGAAAGGCACCACAAAACTTGTTCTACCTGCTTTCTGGGCTGAGATGGGGAAGCGCTGAATTTTGGACTCGGCTGCTGACAAAATGTTCCAAACACACCCCATGCACAACTCCACCGGGGAAGGTGCCAGAAACGAGTTCTTTTGGTAGTTTTTACACTACCCCGGTAGGCAGCTGAAAGGCACCACAAAACTTGTTCTACCTGCTTTCTGGGCTGAGATGGGGAATCGCTGAATTTTGGACTCGGCTGGTGACAAAATGTTCCAAACACACCCCATGCACACCTCCACCGGGGAAGGTGCCAGAAACGAGTTCTGTTGGTAGTTTTTACACTACCCCGGTAGGCAGCTGAAAGGCACCACAAAACTTGTTCTACCTGCTTTCTGGGCTGAGATGGGGAACGGCTGAATTTTGGACTCGGCTGGTAACAAAATGTTCCAAACACACCCCATGCACAACTCCACCAGGGAAGGTGCCAGAAACGAGTTCTGTTGGTAGTTTTTACACTACCCCGGTAGGCAAGAGAAAGGCACCACAAAACTTGTTCTACCTGCTTTCTGGGCTGAGATGGGGAATCGCTGAATTTTGGACTCGGCTGGTGACAAAATGTTCCAAACACACCCCATGCACAACTCCACCGGGGAAGGTGCCAGAAACGAGTTCTGTTGGTAGTTTTTACACTACCCCGGTAGGCAGCTGAAAGGCACCACAAAACTTGTTCTACCTGCTTTCTGGGCTGAGATGGGGAATCGCTGAATTTTGGACTCGGCTGGTGACAAAATGTTCCAAACACACCCCATGCACAACTCCACCGGGGAAGGTGCCAGAAACGAGTTCTGTGGGTAGTTTTTTACACTACCCCGGTAGGCAGCTGAAAGGCACCACAAAACTTGTTCTACCTGCTTTCTGGGCTGAGATGGGGAATAGCTGAATTTTGGACTCGGCTGGTGACAAAATGTTCCAAACACACCCCATGCACAACTCCACCGGGGAAGGTGCCAGAAACGAGTTCTGTTGGTAGTTTTTACACTACCCCGGTAGGCAGCTGAAAGGCACCACAAAACTTGTTCTACCTGCTTTCTGGGCTGAGATGGGGAATCGCTGAATTTTGGACTCGGCTGGTGACAAAATGTTCCAAACACACCCCATGCACAACTCCACCGGGGAAGGTGCCAGAAACGAGTTCTGTTGGTAGTTTTTACACTACCCCGGTAGGCAAGAGAAAGGCACCACAAAAGTTGTTCTACCTGCTTTCTGGGCTGAGATGGAGAATCGCTGAATTTTGGACTCGGCTGGAGACGAAATGTTCCAAACACACCCCATGCACACCTCCACCGGGGAAGGTGCCAGAAACGAGTTCTGTTGGTAGTTTTTACACTACCCCGGTAGGCAGCTGAAAGGCACCACAAAACTTGTTCTACCTGCTTTCTGGGCTGAGATGGGGAAGCGCTGAATTTTGGACTCGGCTGCTGACAAAATGTTCCAAACACACCCCATGCACAACTCCACCGGGGAAGGTGCCAGAAACGAGTTCTGTTGGTAGTTTTTACACTACCCCGGTAGGCAGCTGAAAGGCACCACAAAACTTGTTCTACCTGCTTTCTGGGCTGAGATGGGGAATCGCTGAATTTTGGACTCGGCTGGTGACAAAATGTTCCAAACACACCCCATGCACACCTCCACCGGGGAAGGTGCCAGAAACGAGTTCTGTTGGTAGTTTTTACACTACCCCGGTAGGCAGCTGAAAGGCACCACAAAACTTGTTCTACCTGCTTTCTGGGCTGAGATGGGGAACGGCTGAATTTTGGACTCGGCTGGTGACAAAATGTTCCAAACACACCCCATGCACAACTCCACCAGGGAAGGTGCCAGAAACGAGTTCTGTTGGTAGTTTACACTACCCCGGTAGGCAGCTGAAAGGCACCACAAAACTTGTTCTACCTGCTTTCTGGGCTGAGATGGGGAATCGCTGAATTTTGGACTCGGCTGGTGACAAAATGTTCCAAACACACCCCATGCACAACTCCACCGGGGAAGGTGCCAGAAACGAGTTCTGTTGGTAGTTTTTACAGTACCCCGGTAGGCAGCTGAAAGGCACCACAAAACTTGTTCTACCTGCTTTCTGGGCTGAGATGGAGAATCGCTGAATTTTGGACTCGGCTGGTGACAAAATGTTCCAAACACACCCCATGCACACCTCCACCGGGGAAAGTGCCAGAAACGAGTTCTGTTGGTAGTTTTTACACTACCCCGGTAGGCAGCTGAAAGGCACCACAAAACTTGTTGTACCTGCTTTCTGGGCTGAGATGGGGAATCGCTGAATTTTGGACTCGGCTGGTGACAAAATGTTCCAAACACACCCCATGCACAACTCCTCCGGGGAAGGTGCCAGAAACGAGTTCTGTTGGTAGTTTTTACACTACCCCGGTAGGCAGCTGAAAGGCACCACAAAACTTGTTCTACCTGCTTTCTGGGCTGAGATGGGGAACGGCTGAATTTTGGACTCGGCTGGTAACAAAATGTTCCAAACACACCCCATGCACAACTCCACCGGGGAAGGTGCCAGAAACGAGTTCTGTTGGTAGTTTTTACACTACCCCGGTAGGCAGCTGAAAGGCACCACAAAACTTGTTCTACCTGCTTTCTGGGCTGAGATGGGGAATCGCTGAATTTTGGACTCGGCTGGTGACAAAATGTTCCAAACACACCCCATGCACAACTCCACCGGGGAAGGTGCCAGAAACGAGTTCTGTTGGTAGTTTTTACACTACCCCGGTAGGCAGCTGAAAGGCACCACAAAACTTGTTCTACCTGCTTTCTGGGCTGAGATGGGGAATCGCTGAATTTTGGACTCGGCTGGTGACAAAATGTTCCAAACACACCCCATGCACAACTCCACCGGGGAAGGTGCCAGAAACGAGTTCTGTTGGTAGTTTTTACACTACCCCGGTAGGCAGATGAAAGGCACCACAAAACTTGTTCTACCTGCTTTCTGGGCTGAGATGGGGAATCGCTGAATTTTGGACTCGGCTGGTGACAAAATGTTCCAAACACACCCCATGCACAACTCCACCGGGGAAGGTGCCAGAAACGAGTTCTGTTGGTAGTTTTTACACTACCCCGGTAGGCAGCTGAAAGGCACCACAAAACTTGTTCTACCTGCTTTCTGGGCTGAGATGGAGAACAGCTGAATTTTGGACTCGGCTGGTGACAAAATGTTCCAAACACAGCCCATGCACAACTCCACCGGGGAAGGTGCCAGAAACGAGTTCTGTTGGTAGTTTTTACACTACCCCGGTAGGCAGCTGAAAGGCACCACAAAACTTGTTCTACCTGCTTTCTGGGCTGAGATGGGGAATCGCTGAATTTTGGACTCGGCTGGTGACAAAATGTTCCAAACACACCCCATGCACAACTCCACCGGGGAAGGTGCCAGAAACGAGTTCTGTTGGTAGTTTTTACACTACCCCGGTAGGCAGCTGAAAGGCACCACAAAACTTGTTCTACCTGCTTTCTGGGCTGAGATGGGGAACGGCTGAATTTTGGACTCGGCTGGTAACAAAATGTTCCAAACACACCCCATGCACAACTCCACCGGGGAAGGTGCCAGAAACGAGTTCTGTTGGTAGTTTTTACAGTACCCCGGTAGGCACCTGAAAGGCACCACAAAACTTGTTCTACCTGCTTTCTGGGCTGAGATGGGGAACGGCTGAGTTTTGGACTCGGCTGGTGACAAAATGTTCCAAACACACCCCATGCACAACTCCACCGGGGAAGGTGCCAGAAACGAGTTCTGTTGGTAGTTTTTACACTACCCCGGTAGGCAGCTGAAAGGCACCACAAAACTTGTTCTACCTGCTTTCTGGGCTGAGATGGGGAATCGCTGAATTTTGGACTCGGCTGGTGACAAAATGTTCCAAACACACCCCATGCACAACTCCACCGGGGAAGGTGCCAGAAACGACTTCTGTTGGTAGTTTTTACACTACCCCGGTAGGCAGCTGAAAGGCACCACAAAACTTGTTCTACCTGCTTTCTGGGCTGAGATGGGGAATCGCTGAATTTTGGACTCGGCTGGTGACAAAATGTTCCAAACACACCCCATGCACAACTCCACCGGGGAAGGTGCCAGAAACGAGTTCTGTTGGTAGTTTTTACACTACCCCGGTAGGCAGCTGAAAGGCACCACAAAACTTGTTCTACCTGCTTTCTGGGCTGAGATGGGGAACGGCTGAATTTTGGACTCGGCTGGTAACAAAATGTTCCAAACACACCCCATGCACAACTCCACCGGGGAAGGTGCCAGAAACGAGTTCTGTTGGTAGTTTTTACACTACCCCGGTAGGCACCTGAAAGGCACCACAAAACTTGTTCTACCTGCTTTCTGGGCTGAGATGGAGAATCGCTGAATTTTGGACTCGGCTGGTGACAAAATGTTCCAAACACACCCCATGCACACCTCCACCGGGGAAAGTGCCAGAAACGAGTTCTGTTGGTAGTTTTTACACTACCCCGGTAGGCAGCTGAAAGGCACCACAAAACTTGTTCTACCTGCTTTCTGGGCTAGAGTCTGTGAACAGCTGAGTTTTGGACTCGGCTGGTGACAAAATGTTCCAAACACACCCCATGCACAACTCCACCGGGGAAGGTGCCAGAAACGAGTTCTGTTGGTAGTTTTTACACTACCCCGGTAGGCAGCTGAAAGGCACCACAAAACTTGTTCTACCTGCTTTCTGGGCTGAGATGGGGAATAGCTGAATTTTGGACTCGGCTGGTGACAAAATGTTCCAAACACACCCCATGCACAACTCCACCGGGGAAGGTGCCAGAAACGAGTTCTGTTGGTAGTTTTTACACTACCCCGGTAGGCAGCTGAAAGGCACCACAAAACTTGTTCTACCTGCTTTCTGGGCTGAGATGGGGAATCGCTGAATTTTGGACTCGGCTGGTGACAAAATGTTCCAAACACACCCCATGCACAACTCCACCGGGGAAGGTGCCAGAAACGAGTTCTGTTGGTAGTTTTTACACTACCCCGGTAGGCAGCTGAAAGGCACCACAAAACTTGTTCTACCTGCTTTCTGGGCTGAGATGGGGAATCGCTGAATTTTGGACTCGGCTGGTGACAAAATGTTCCAAACACACCCCATGCACAACTCCACCGGGGAAGGTGCCAGAAAGGAGTTCTGTTGGTAGTTTTTACACTACCCCGGTAGGCAGCTGAAAGGCACCACAAAACTTGTTCTACCTGCTTTCTGGGCTGAGATGGGGAATCGCTGAATTTTGGACTCGGCTGGTGACAAAATGTTCCAAACACACCCCATGCACAACTCCACCGGGGAAGGTGCCAGAAACGAGTTCTGTTGGTAGTTTTTACACTACCCCGGTAGGCAGCTGAAAGGCACCACAAAACTTGTTCTACCTGCTTTCTGGGCTGAGATGGGGAACGGCTGAATTTTGGACTCGGCTGGTGACAAAATGTTCCAAACACACCCCATGCACAACTCCACCGGGGAAGGTGCCAGAAACGAGTTCTGTTGGTAGTTTTTACAGTACCCCGGTAGGCACCTGAAAGGCACCACAAAACTTGTTCTACCTGCTTTCTGGGCTGAGATGGGGAACGGCTGAGTTTTGGACTCGGCTGGTGACAAAATGTTCCAAACACACCCCATGCACAACTCCACCGGGGAAGGTGCCAGAAACGAGTTCTGTTGGTAGTTTTTACACTACCCCGGTAGGCAGCTGAAAGGCACCACAAAACTTGTTCTACCTGCTTTCTGGGCTAGAGTCTGTGAACAGCTGAGTTTTGGACTCGGCTGGTGACAAAATGTTCCAAACACACCCCATGCACAACTCCTCCGGGGAAGGTGCCAGAAACGAGTTCTGTTGGTAGTTTTTACACTACCCCGGTAGGCAGCTGAAAGGCACCACAAAACTTGTTCTACCTGCTTTCTGGGCTGAGATGGGGAATCGCTGAATTTTGGACTCGGCTGCTGACAAAATGTTCCAAACACACCCCATGCACAACTCCACCGGGGAAGGTGCCAGAAACGAGTTCTGTTGGTAGTTTTTACACTACCCCGGTAGGCAGCTGAAAGGCACCACAAAACTTGTTCTACCTGCTTTCTGGGCTGAGATGGGGAATAGCTGAATTTTGGACTCGGCTGGTGACAAAATGTTCCAAACACACCCCATGCACAACTCCACCGGGGAAGGTGCCAGAAACGAGTTCTGTTGGTAGTTTTTACACTACCCCGGTAGGCAGCTGAAAGGCACCACAAAACTTGTTCTACCTGCTTTCTGGGCTGAGATGGGGAACGGCTGAATTTTGGACTCGGCTGGTAACAAAATGTTCCAAACACACCCCATGCACAACTCCACCGGGGAAGGTGCCAGAAACGAGTTCTGTTGGTAGTTTTTACACTACCCCGGTAGGCAGCTGAAAGGCACCACAAAACTTGTTGTACCTGCTTTCTGGGCTGAGATGGGGAATCGCTGAATTTTGGACTCGGCTGGTGACAAAATGTTCCAAACACACCCCCTGCACAACTCCACTGGGGAAGGTGCCAGAAACGAGTTCTGTTGGTAGTTTTTACACTACCCCGGTAGGCAGCTGAAAGGCACCACAAAACTTGTTCTACCTGCTTTCTGGGCTGAGATGGGGAATCGCTGAATTTTGGACTCGGCTGGTGACAAAATGTTCCAAACACACCCCATGCACAACTCCACCGGGGAAGGTGCCAGAAACGAGTTCTGTTGGTAGTTTTTACAGTACCCCGGTAGGCAGCTGAAAGGCACCACAAAAGTTGTTCTACCTGCTTTCTGGGCTGAGATGGGGAATCGCTGAATTTTGGACTCGGCTGGTGACAAAATGTTCCAAACACACCCCATGCACAACTCCACCGGGGAAGGTGCCAGAAACGAGTTCTGTTGGTAGTTTTTACACTACCCCGGTAGGCAGCTGAAAGGCACCACAAAACTTGTTCTACCTGCTTTCTGGGCTGAGATGGGGAATCGCTGAATTTTGGACTCGGCTGGTGACAAAATGTTCCAAACACACCCCATGCACAACTCCACCGGGGAAGGTGCCAGAAACGAGTTCTGTTGGTAGTTTTTACACTACCCCGGTAGGCAGCTGAAAGGCACCACAAAACTTGTTCTACCTGCTTTCTGGGCTGAGATGGGGAATCGCTGAATTTTGGACTCAGCTGGTGACAAAATGTTCCAAACACACCCCATGCACAACTCCACCGGGGAAGGTGCCAGAAACGAGTTCTGTTGGTAGTTTTTACACTACCCCGGTAGGCAGCTGAAAGGCACCACAAAACTTGTTCTACCTGCTTTCTGGGCTGAGATGGAGAATCGCTGAATTTTGGACTCGGCTGGTGACAAAATGTTCCAAACACACCCCATGCACAACTCCACCGGGGAAGGTGCCAGAAACGAGTTCTGTTGGTAGTTTTTACACTACCCCGGTAGGCAGCTGAAAGGCACCACAAAACTTGTTCTACCTGCTTTCCGGGCTGAGATGGGGAATCGCTGAATTTTGGACTCGGCTGGTGACAAAATGTTCCAAACACACCCCATGCACAACTCCACCGGGGAAGGTGCCAGAAACGAGTTCTGTTGGTAGTTTTTACACTACCCCGGTAGGCAGCTGAAAGGCACCACAAAACTTGTTGTACCTGCTTTCTGGGCTGAGATGGGGAACGGCTGAATTTTGGACTCGGCTGGTGACAAAATGTTCCAAACACACCCCATGCACAACTCCACCGGGGAAGGTGCCAGAAACGAGTTCTGTTGGTAGTTTTTACACTACCCCGGTAGGCAGCTGAAAGGCACCACAAAACTTGTTCTACCTGCTTTCCGGGCTGAGATGGGGAATAGCTGAATTTTGGACTCGGCTGCTGACAAAATGTTCCAAACACACCCCATGCACAACTCCACCGGGGAAGGTGCCAGAAACGACTTCTGTTGGTAGTTTTTACACTACCCCGGTAGGCAGCTGAAAGGCACCACAAAACTTGTTCTACCTGCTTTCTGGGCTGAGATGGGGAACGGCTGAATTTTGGACTCGGCTGGTGACAAAATGTTCCAAACACACCCCATGCACAACTCCACCGGGGAAGGTGCCAGAAATGAGTTCTGTTGGTAGTTTTTACACTACCCCGGTAGGCAAGAGAAAGGCACCACAAAACTTGTTCTACCTGCTTTCTGGGCTGAGATGGGGAATCGCTGAATTTTGGACTCGGCTGGTGACAAAATGTTCCAAACACACCCCATGCACAACTCCACCGGGGAAGGTGCCAGAAACGAGTTCTGTTGGTAGTTTTTACACTACCCCGGTAGGCAAGAGAAAGGCACCACAAAACTTGTTCTACCTGCTTTCTGGGCTGAGATGGGGAATCGCTGAATTTTGGACTCGGCTGGTGACAAAATGTTCCAAACACACCCCATGCACAACTCCACCGGGGAAGGTGCCAGAAACGAGTTCTGTTGGTAGTTTTTACACTACCCCGGTAGGCAGCTGAAAGGCACCACAAAACTTGTTCTACCTGCTTTCTGGGCTAGAGTCTGTGAACAGCTGAGTTTTGGACTCGGCTGGTGACAAAATGTTCCAAACACACCCCATGCACAACTCCTCCGGGGAAGGTGCCAGAAACGAGTTCTGTTGGTAGTTTTTACACTACCCCCGGTAGGCAGCTGAAAGGCACCACAAAACTTGTTCTACCTGCTTTCTGGGCTGAGATGGGGAACGGCTGAATTTTGGACTCGGCTGGTAACAAAATGTTCCAAACACACCCCATGCACAACTCCTCCGGGGAAGGTGCCAGAAACGAGTTCTGTTGGTAGTTTTTACACTACCCCGGTAGGCAGCTGAAAGGCACCACAAAACTTGTTCTACCTGCTTTCTGGGCTGAGATGGGGAACGGCTGAGTTTTGGACTCGGCTGGTGACAAAATGTTCCAAACACACCCCATGCACAACTCCACCGGGGAAGGTGCCAGAAACGAGTTCTGTTGGTAGTTTTTACACTACCCCGGTAGGCAGCTGAAAGGCACCACAAAACTTGTTCTACCTGCTTTCTGGGCTGAGATGGGGAACGGCTGAATTTTGGACTCGGCTGGTGACAAAATGTTCCAAACACACCCCATGCACAACTCCACCGGGGAAGGTGCCAGAAACGAGTTCTGTTGGTAGTTTTTACACTACCCCGGTAGGCAGCTGAAAGGCACCACAAAACTTGTTCTACCTGCTTTCTGGGCTGAGATGGGGAATAGCTGAATTTTGGACTCGGCTGGTGACAAAATGTTCCAAACACACCCCATGCACAACTCCACCGGGGAAGGTGCCAGAAACGAGTTCTGTTGGTAGTTTTTACACTACCCCGGTAGGCAGCTGAAAGGCACCACAAAACTTGTTCTACCTGCTTTCTGGGCTGAGATGGGGAATCGCTGAATTTTGGACTCGGCTGGTGACAAAATGTTCCAAACACACCCCATGCACAACTCCACCGGGGAAGGTGCCAGAAACGAGTTCTGTTGGTAGTTTTTACACTACCCCGGTAGGCAGCTGAAAGGCACCACAAAACTTGTTCTACCTGCTTTCTGGGCTGAGATGGGGAATCGCTGAATTTTGGACTCGGCTGGTGACAAAATGTTCCAAACACACCCCATGCACAACTCCACCGGGGAAGGTGCCAGAAACGAGTTCTGTTGGTAGTTTTTACACTACCCCAGTAGGCAGCTGAAAGGCACCACAAAACTTGTTCTACCTGCTTTCTGGGCTGAGATGGGGAACGGCTGAATTTTGGACTCGGCTGGTAACAAAATGTTCCAAACACACCCCATGCACAACTCCACCGGGGAAGGTGCCAGAAACGAGTTCTGTTGGTAGTTTTTACACTACCCCGGTAGGCAGCTGAAAGGCACCACAAAACTTGTTCTACCTGCTTTCTGGGCTAGAGATGAGGAACGGCTGAATTTTGGACTCGGCTGGTGACAAAATGTTCCAAACACACCCCATGCACAACTCCACCGGGGAAGGTGCCAGAAACGAGTTCTGTTGGTAGTTTTTACACTACCCCGGTAGGCAGCTGAAAGGCACCACAAAACTTGTTCTACCTGCTTTCTGGGCTGAGATGGGGAATCGCTGAATTTTGGACTCGGCTGGTGACAAAATGTTCCAAACACAGCCCATGCACAACTCCACCGGGGAAGGTGCCAGAAACGAGTTCTGTTGGTAGTTTTTACACTACCCCGGTAGGCAGCTGAAAGGCACCACAAAACTTGTTGTACCTGCTTTCTGGGCTGAGATGGGGAATCGCTGAATTTTGGACTCGGCTGGTGACAAAATGTTCCAAACACACCCCATGCACAACTCCACCGGGGAAGGTGCCAGAAACGAGTTCTGTTGGTAGTTTTTACACTACCCCGGTAGGCAGCTGAAAGGCACCACAAAACTTGTTCTACCTGCTTTCCGGGCTGAGATGGGAAATAGCTGAATTTTGGACTCGGCTGGTGACAAAATGTTCCAAACACACCCCACGCACAACTCCACCGGGGAAGGTGCCAGAAACGAGTTCTGTTGGTAGTTTTTACACTACCCCGGTAGGCAGCTGAAAGGCACCACAAAACTTGTTCTACCTGCTTTCTGGGCTGAGATGGGGAATCGCTGAATTTTGGACTCGGCTGGTGACAAAATGTTCCAAACACACCCCATGCACAACTCCACCGGGGAAGGTGCCAGAAACGAGTTCTGTTGGTAGTTTTTACACTACCCCGGTAGGCAGCTGAAAGGCACCACAAAACTTGTTCTACCTGCTTTCTGGGCTGAGATGGGGAATCGCTGAATTTTGGACTCGGCTGGTGACAAAATGTTCCAAACACACCCCATGCACAACTCCACCGGGGAAGGTGCCAGAAACGAGTTCTGTTGGTAGTTTTTATACTACCCCGGTAGGCACCTGAAAGGCACCACAAAACTTGTTCTACCTGCTTTCTGGGCTGAGATGGGGAACGGCTGAGTTTTGGACTCGGCTGGTGACAAAATGTTCCAAACACACCCCATGCACAACTCCACCGGGGAAGGTGCCAGAAACGAGTTCTGTTGGTAGTTTTTACACTACCCCGGTAGGCAGCTGAAAGGCACCACAAAACTTGTTCTACCTGCTTTCTGGGCTAGAGTCTGTGAACAGCTGAGTTTTGGACTCGGCTGGTGACAAAATGTTCCAAACACACCCCATGCACAACTCCTCCGGGGAAGGTGCCAGAAACGAGTTCTGTTGGTAGTTTTTACACTACCCCGGTAGGCAGCTGAAAGGCACCACAAAACTTGTTCTACCTGCTTTCTGGGCTGAGATGGGGAATCGCTGAATTTTGGACTCGGCTGCTGACAAAATGTTCCAAACACACCCCATGCACAACTCCACCGGGGAAGGTGCCAGAAACGAGTTCTGTTGGTAGTTTTTACACTACCCCGGTAGGCAGCTGAAAGGCACCACAAAACTTGTTCTACCTGCTTTCTGGGCTAGAGTCTGTGAACAGCTGAGTTTTGGACTCGGCTGGTGACAAAATGTTCCAAACACACCCCATGCACAACTCCTCCGGGGAAGGTGCCAGAAACGAGTTCTGTTGGTAGTTTTTACACTACCCCGGTAGGCAGCTGAAAGGCACCACAAAACTTGTTCTACCTGCTTTCTGGGCTGAGATGGGGAACGGCTGAATTTTGGACTCGGCTGGTAACAAAATGTTCCAAACACACCCCATGCACAACTCCACCGGGGAAGGTGCCAGAAACGAGTTCTGTTGGTAGTTTTTACACTACCCCGGTAGGCAGCTGAAAGGCACCACAAAACTTGTTCTACCTGCTTTCTGGGCTGAGATGGGGAATCGCTGAATTTTGGACTCGGCTGGTGACAAAATGTTCCAAACACACCCCATGCACAACTCCACCGGGGAAGGTGCCAGAAACGAGTTCTGTTGGTACTTTTTACACTACCCCGGTAGGCAGCTGAAAGGCACCACAAAACTTGTTGTACCTGCTTTCTGGGCTGAGATGGGGAATCGCTGAATTTTGGACTCGGCTGGTGACAAAATGTTCCAAACACACCCCATGCACAACTCCACCGGGGAAGGTGCCAGAAACGAGTTCTGTTGGTAGTTTTTACACTACCCCGGTAGGCAAGAGAAAGGCACCACAAAACTTGTTGTACCTGCTTTCTGGGCTGAGATGGGGAATCGCTGAATTTTGGACTCGGCTGGTGACAAAATGTTCCAAACACACCCCATGCACAACTCCACCGGGGAAGGTGCCAGAAACGAGTTCTGTTGGTAGTTTTTACACTACCCCGGTAGGCAGCTGAAAGGCACCACAAAACTTGTTCTACCTGCTTTCTGGGCTGAGATGGGGAATCGCTGAATTTTGGACTCGGCTGGTGACAAAATGTTCCAAACACACCCCATGCACAACTCCACCGGGGAAGGTGCCAGAAACGAGTTCTGTTGGTAGTTTTTACACTACCCCGGTAGGCAGCTGAAAGGCACCACAAAACTTGTTCTACCTGCTTTCTGGGCTGAGATGGGGAATCGCTGAATTTTGGACTCGGCTGGTGACAAAATGTTCCAAACACACCCCATGCACAACTCCACCGGGGAAGGTGCCAGAAACGAGTTCTGTTGGTAGTTTTTACACTACCCCGGTAGGCAGCTGAAAGGCACCACAAAACTTGTTCTACCTGCTTTCTGGGCTGAGATGGGGAATCGCTGAATTTTGGACTCGGCTGGTGACAAAATGTTCCAAACACACCCCATGCACAACTCCACCGGGGAAGGTGCCAGAAACGAGTTCTGTTGGTAGTTTTTACACTACCCCGGTAGGCAGCTGAAAGGCACCACAAAACTTGTTCTACCTGCTTTCTGGGCTGAGATGGGGAACGGCTGAATTTTGGACTCGGCTGGTAACAAAATGTTCCAAACACACCCCATGCACAACTCCACCGGGGAAGGTGCCAGAAACGAGTTCTGTTGGTAGTTTTTATACTACCCCGGTAGGCACCTGAAAGGCACCACAAAACTTGTTCTACCTGCTTTCTGGGCTGAGATGGGGAACGGCTGAGTTTTGGACTCGGCTGGTGACAAAATGTTCCAAACACACCCCATGCACAACTCCACCGGGGAAGGTGCCAGAAACGAGTTCTGTTGGTAGTTTTTACACTACCCCGGTAGGCAGCTGAAAGGCACCACAAAACTTGTTCTACCTGCTTTCTGGGCTAGAGTCTGTGAACAGCTGAGTTTTGGACTCGGCTGGTGACAAAATGTTCCAAACACACCCCATGCACAACTCCTCCGGGGAAGGTGCCAGAAACGAGTTCTGTTGGTAGTTTTTACACTACCCCGGTAGGCAGCTGAAAGGCACCACAAAACTTGTTCTACCTGCTTTCTGGGCTGAGATGGGGAATCGCTGAATTTTGGACTCGGCTGCTGACAAAATGTTCCAAACACACCCCATGCACAACTCCACCGGGGAAGGTGCCAGAAACGAGTTCTGTTGGTAGTTTTTACACTACCCCGGTAGGCAGCTGAAAGGCACCACAAAACTTGTTCTACCTGCTTTCTGGGCTAGAGTCTGTGAACAGCTGAGTTTTGGACTCGGCTGGTGACAAAATGTTCCAAACACACCCCATGCACAACTCCTCCGGGGAAGGTGCCAGAAACGAGTTCTGTTGGTAGTTTTTACACTACCCCCGGTAGGCAGCTGAAAGGCACCACAAAACTTGTTCTACCTGCTTTCTGGGCTGAGATGGGGAACGGCTGAATTTTGGACTCGGCTGGTAACAAAATGTTCCAAACACACCCCATGCACAACTCCACCGGGGAAGGTGCCAGAAACGAGTTCTGTTGGTAGTTTTTACACTACCCCGGTAGGCAGCTGAAAGGCACCACAAAACTTGTTCTACCTGCTTTCTGGGCTGAGATGGGGAATCGCTGAATTTTGGACTCGGCTGGTGACAAAATGTTCCAAACACACCCCATGCACAACTCCACCGGGGAAGGTGCCAGAAACGAGTTCTGTTGGTAGTTTTTACACTACCCCGGTAGGCAGCTGAAAGGCACCACAAAACTTGTTGTACCTGCTTTCTGGGCTGAGATGGGGAATCGCTGAATTTTGGACTCGGCTGGTGACAAAATGTTCCAAACACACCCCATGCACAACTCCACCGGGGAAGGTGCCAGAAACGACTTCTGTTGGTAGTTTTTACACTACCCCGGTAGGCAGCTGAAAGGCACCACAAAACTTGTTCTACCTGCTTTCTGGGCTGAGATGGAGAATCGCTGAATTTTGGACTCGGCTGGTGACAAAATGTTCCAAACACACCCCATGCACAACTCCACCGGGGAAGGTGCCAGAAACGAGTTCTGTTGGTAGTTTTTACACTACCCCGGTAGGCAGCTGAAAGGCACCACAAAACTTGTTCTACCTGCTTTCTGGGCTGAGATGGGGAATCGCTGAATTTTGGACTCGGCTGGTGACAAAATGTTCCAAACACACCCCATGCACAACTCCACCGGGGAAGGTGCCAGAAACGACTTCTGTTGGTAGTTTTTACACTACCCCGGTAGGCAGCTGAAAGGCACCACAAAACTTGTTCTACCTGCTTTCTGGGCTGAGATGGAGAATCGCTGAATTTTGGACTCGGCTGGTGACAAAATGTTCCAAACACAGCCCATGCACAACTCCACCGGGGAAGGTGCCAGAAACGAGTTCTGTTGGTAGTTTTTACAGTACCCCGGTAGGCAGCTGAAAGGCACCACAAAACTTGTTCTACCTGCTTTCTGGGCTGAGATGGGGAATCGCTGAATTTTGGACTCGGCTGGTGACAAAATGTTCCAAACACACCCCATGCACAACTCCTCCGGGGAAGGTGCCAGAAACGAGTTCTGTTGGTAGTTTTTACACTACCCCGGTAGGCAGCTGAAAGGCACCACAAAACTTGTTGTACCTGCTTTCTGGGCTGAGATGGGGAACGGCTGAATTTTGGACTCGGCTGGTAACAAAATGTTCCAAACACACCCCATGCACAACTCCACCGGGGAAGGTGCCAGAAACGAGTTCTGTTGGTAGTATTTACACTACCCCGGTAGGCAGCTGAAAGGCACCACAAAACTTGTTCTACCTGCTTTCTGGGCTGAGATGGGGAACGGCTGAATTTTGGACTCGGCTGGTAACAAAATGTTCCAAACACACCCCATGCACAACTCCACCGGGGAAGGTGCCAGAAACGAGTTCTGTTGGTAGTTTTTACAGTACCCCGGTAGGCACCTGAAAGGCACCACAAAACTTGTTCTACCTGCTTTCTGGGCTGAGATGGGGAACGGCTGAGTTTTGGACTCGGCTGGTGACAAAATGTTCCAAACACACCCCATGCACAACTCCACCGGGGAAGGTGCCAGAAACGAGTTCTGTTGGTAGTTTTTACACTACCCCGGTAGGCAGCTGAAAGGCACCACAAAACTTGTTCTACCTGCTTTCTGGGCTAGAGTCTGTGAACAGCTGAGTTTTGGACTCGGCTGGTGACAAAATGTTCCAAACACACCCCATGCACAACTCCTCCGGGGAAGGTGCCAGAAACGAGTTCTGTTGGTAGTTTTTACACTACCCCGGTAGGCAGCTGAAAGGCACCACAAAACTTGTTCTACCTGCTTTCTGGGCTGAGATGGGGAATCGCTGAATTTTGGACTCGGCTGGTGACAAAATGTTCCAAACACACCCCATGCACAACTCCACCGGGGAAGGTGCCAGAAACGAGTTCTGTTGGTAGTTTTTACACTACCCCGGTAGGCAGCTGAAAGGCACCACAAAACTTGTTCTACCTGCTTTCTGGGCTAGAGTCTGTGAACAGCTGAGTTTTGGACTCGGCTGGTGACAAAATGTTCCAAACACACCCCATGCACAACTCCTCCGGGGAAGGTGCCAGAAACGAGTTCTGTTGGTAGTTTTTACACTACCCCGGTAGGCAGCTGAAAGGCACCACAAAACTTGTTCTACCTGCTTTCTGGGCTGAGATGGGGAACGGCTGAATTTTGGACTCGGCTGGTAACAAAATGTTCCAAACACACCCCATGCACAACTCCACCGGGGAAGGTGCCAGAAACGAGTTCTGTTGGTAGTTTTTACACTACCCCGGTAGGCAGCTGAAAGGCACCACAAAACTTGTTCTACCTGCTTTCTGGGCTGAGATGGGGAATCGCTGAATTTTGGACTCGGCTGGTGACAAAATGTTCCAAACACACCCCATGCACAACTCCACCGGGGAAGGTGCCAGAAACGAGTTCTGTTGGTAGTTTTTACACTACCCCGGTAGGCAGCTGAAAGGCACCACAAAACTTGTTCTACCTGCTTTCTGGGCTGAGATGGGGAACGGCTGAATTTTGGACTCGGCTGGTAACAAAATGTTCCAAACACACCCCATGCACAACTCCACCGGGGAAGGTGCCAGAAACGAGTTCTGTTGGTAGTTTTTATACTACCCCGGTAGGCACCTGAAAGGCACCACAAAACTTGTTCTACCTGCTTTCTGGGCTGAGATGGGGAACGGCTGAGTTTTGGACTCGGCTGGTGACAAAATGTTCCAAACACACCCCATGCACAACTCCACCGGGGAAGGTGCCAGAAACGAGTTCTGTTGGTAGTTTTTACACTACCCCGGTAGGCAGCTGAAAGGCACCACAAAACTTGTTCTACCTGCTTTCTGGGCTAGAGTCTGTGAACAGCTGAGTTTTGGACTCGGCTGGTGACAAAATGTTCCAAACACACCCCATGCACAACTCCTCCGGGGAAGGTGCCAGAAACGAGTTCTGTTGGTAGTTTTTACACTACCCCGGTAGGCAGCTGAAAGGCACCACAAAACTTGTTCTACCTGCTTTCTGGGCTGAGATGGGGAATCGCTGAATTTTGGACTCGGCTGGTGACAAAATGTTCCAAACACACCCCATGCACAACTCCACCGGGGAAGGTGCCAGAAACGAGTTCTGTTGGTAGTTTTTACACTACCCCGGTAGGCAGCTGAAAGGCACCACAAAACTTGTTCTACCTGCTTTCTGGGCTAGAGTCTGTGAACAGCTGAGTTTTGGACTCGGCTGGTGACAAAATGTTCCAAACACACCCCATGCACAACTCCTCCGGGGAAGGTGCCAGAAACGAGTTCTGTTGGTAGTTTTTACACTACCCCGGTAGGCAGCTGAAAGGCACCACAAAACTTGTTCTACCTGCTTTCTGGGCTGAGATGGGGAACGGCTGAATTTTGGACTCGGCTGGTGACAAAATGTTCCAAACACACCCCATGCACAACTCCACCGGGGAAGGTGCCAGAAACGAGTTCTGTTGGTAGTTTTTACACTACCCCGGTAGGCAGCTGAAAGGCACCACAAAACTTGTTCTACCTGCTTTCTGGGCTGAGATGGGGAATCGCTGAATTTTGGACTCGGCTGGTGACAAAATGTTCCAAACACACCCCATGCACAACTCCACCGGGGAAGGTGCCAGAAACGAGTTCTGTTGGTACTTTTTACACTACCCCGGTAGGCAGCTGAAAGGCACCACAAAACTTGTTGTACCTGCTTTCTGGGCTGAGATGGGGAATCGCTGAATTTTGGACTCGGCTGGTGACAAAATGTTCCAAACACACCCCATGCACAACTCCACCGGGGAAGGTGCCAGAAACGAGTTCTGTTGGTAGTTTTTACACTACCCCGGTAGGCAGCTGAAAGGCACCACAAAACTTGTTCTACCTGCTTTCTGGGCTGAGATGGAGAATCGCTGAATTTTGGACTCGGCTGGTGACAAAATGTTCCAAACACACCCCATGCACAACTCCACCGGGGAAGGTGCCAGAAACGAGTTCTGTTGGTAGTTTTTACACTACCCCGGTAGGCAGCTGAAAGGCACCACAAAACTTGTTCTACCTGCTTTCTGGGCTGAGATGGGGAATCGCTGAATTTTGGACTCGGCTGGTGACAAAATGTTCCAAACACACCCCATGCACAACTCCACCGGGGAAGGTGCCAGAAACGACTTCTGTTGGTAGTTTTTACACTACCCCGGTAGGCAGCTGAAAGGCACCACAAAACTTGTTCTACCTGCTTTCTGGGCTGAGATGGAGAATCGCTGAATTTTGGACTCGGCTGGTGACAAAATGTTCCAAACACAGCCCATGCACAACTCCACCGGGGAAGGTGCCAGAAACGAGTTCTGTTGGTAGTTTTTACACTACCCCGGTAGGCAGCTGAAAGGCACCACAAAACTTGTTCTACCTGCTTTCTGGGCTGAGATGGGGAATCGCTGAATTTTGGACTCGGCTGGTGACAAAATGTTCCAAACACACCCCATGCACAACTCCTCCGGGGAAGGTGCCAGAAACGAGTTCTGTTGGTAGTTTTTACACTACCCCGGTAGGCAGCTGAAAGGCACCACAAAACTTGTTGTACCTGCTTTCTGGGCTGAGATGGGGAACGGCTGAATTTTGGACTCGGCTGGTAACAAAATGTTCCAAACACACCCCATGCACAACTCCACCGGGGAAGGTGCCAGAAACGAGTTCTGTTGGTAGTATTTACACTACCCCGGTAGGCAAGAGAAAGGCACCACAAAACTTGTTCTACCTGCTTTCTGGGCTGAGATGGGGAACGGCTGAATTTTGGACTCGGCTGGTAACAAAATGTTCCAAACACACCCCATGCACAACTCCACCGGGGAAGGTGCCAGAAACGAGTTCTGTTGGTAGTTTTTACAGTACCCCGGTAGGCAGCTGAAAGGCACCACAAAACTTGTTCTACCTGCTTTCTGGGCTGAGATGGAGAATCGCTGAATTTTGGACTCGGCTGGTGACAAAATGTTCCAAACACACCCCATGCACACCTCCACCGGGGAAAGTGCCAGAAACGAGTTCTGTTGGTAGTTTTTACACTACCCCGGTAGGCAGCTGAAAGGCACCACAAAACTTGTTCTACCTGCTTTCTGGGCTAGAGTCTGTGAACAGCTGAGTTTTGGACTCGGCTGGTGACAAAATGTTCCAAACACACCCCATGCACAACTCCACCGGGGAAGGTGCCAGAAACGAGTTCTGTTGGTAGTTTTTACACTACCCCGGTAGGCAGCTGAAAGGCACCACAAAACTTGTTCTACCTGCTTTCTGGGCTGAGATGGGGAATAGCTGAATTTTGGACTCGGCTGGTGACAAAATGTTCCAAACACACCCCATGCACAACTCCACCGGGGAAGGTGCCAGAAACGAGTTCTGTTGGTAGTTTTTACACTACCCCGGTAGGCAGATGAAAGGCACCACAAAACTTGTTCTACCTGCTTTCTGGGCTGAGATGGGGAATCGCTGAATTTTGGACTCGGCTGGTGACAAAATGTTCCAAACACACCCCATGCACAACTCCACCGGGGAAGGTGCCAGAAACGAGTTCTGTTGGTAGTTTTTACACTACCCCGGTAGGCAGCTGAAAGGCACCACAAAACTTGTTCTACCTGCTTTCTGGGCTGAGATGGGGAATAGCTGAATTTTGGACTCGGCTGGTGACAAAATGTTCCAAACACACCCCATGCACAACTCCACCGGGGAAGGTGCCAGAAACGAGTTCTGTTGGTAGTTTTTACACTACCCCGGTAGGCAGCTGAAAGGCACCACAAAACTTGTTCTACCTGCTTTCTGGGCTGAGATGGGGAATCGCTGAATTTTGGACTCGGCTGGTGACAAAATGTTCCAAACACACCCCATGCACAACTCCACCGGGGAAGGTGCCAGAAACGAGTTCTGTTGGTAGTTTTTACACTACCCCGGTAGGCAGCTGAAAGGCACCACAAAACTTGTTCTACCTGCTTTCTGGGCTGAGATGGGGAATCGCTGAATTTTGGACTCGGCTGGTGACAAAATGTTCCAAACACACCCCATGCACAACTCCACCGGGGAAGGTGCCAGAAACGAGTTCTGTTGGTAGTTTTTACACTACCCCGGTAGGCAGCTGAAAGGCACCACAAAACTTGTTCTACCTGCTTTCTGGGCTGAGATGGGGAATCGCTGAATTTTGGACTCGGCTGGTGACAAAATGTTCCAAACACACCCCATGCACAACTCCACCGGGGAAGGTGCCAGAAACGACTTCTGTTGGTAGTTTTTACACTACCCCGGTAGGCAGCTGAAAGGCACCACAAAACTTGTTCTACCTGCTTTCTGGGCTGAGATGGGGAATTGCTGAATTTTGGACTCGGCTGGTGACAAAATGTTCCAAACACACCCCATGCACAACTCCACCGGGGAAGGTGCCAGAAACGAGTTCTGTTGGTAGTTTTTACACTACCCCGGTAGGCAGCTGAAAGGCACCACAAAACTTGTTCTACCTGCTTTCTGGGCTGAGATGGGGAACGGCTGAATTTTGGACTCGGCTGGTAACAAAATGTTCCAAACACACCCCATGCACAACTCCACCGGGGAAGGTGCCAGAAACGAGTTCTGTTGGTAGTTTTTACACTACCCCGGTAGGCACCTGAAAGGCACCACAAAACTTGTTCTACCTGCTTTCTGGGCTGAGATGGGGAATCGCTGAATTTTGGACTCGGCTGGTGACAAAATGTTCCAAACACACCCCATGCACAACTCCACCGGGGAAGGTGCCAGAAACGAGTTCTGTTGGTAGTTTTTACACTACCCCGGTAGGCAGCTGAAAGGCACCACAAAACTTGTTCTACCTGCTTTCTGGGCTGAGATGGGGAATCGCTGAATTTTGGACTCGGCTGGTGACAAAATGTTCCAAACACACCCCATGCACACCTCCACCGGGGAAAGTGCCAGAAACGAGTTCTGTTGGTAGTTTTTACACTACCCCGGTAGGCAGCTGAAAGGCACCACAAAACTTGTTCTACCTGCTTTCTGGGCTAGAGTCTGTGAACAGCTGAGTTTTGGACTCGGCTGGTGACAAAATGTTCCAAACACACCCCATGCACAACTCCACCGGGGAAGGTGCCAGAAACGAGTTCTGTTGGTAGTTTTTACAGTACCCCGGTAGGCAGCTGAAAGGCACCACAAAACTTGTTCTACCTGCTTTCTGGGCTGAGATGGGGAATAGCTGAATTTTGGACTCGGCTGGTGACAAAATGTTCCAAACACACCCCATGCACAACTCCACCGGGGAAGGTGCCAGAAACGAGTTCTGTTGGTAGTTTTTACACTACCCCGGTAGGCAGCTGAAAGGCACCACAAAACTTGTTCTACCTGCTTTCTGGGCTGAGATGGGGAATCGCTGAATTTTGGACTCGGCTGGTGACAAAATGTTCCAAACACACCCCATGCACAACTCCACCGGGGAAGGTGCCAGAAACGAGTTCTGTTGGTAGTTTTTACACTACCCCGGTAGGCAGCTGAAAGGCACCACAAAACTTGTTCTACCTGCTTTCTGGGCTGAGATGGGGAACGGCTGAATTTTGGACTCGGCTGGTAACAAAATGTTCCAAACACACCCCATGCACAACTCCACCGGTGAAGGTGCCAGAAACGAGTTCTGTTGGTAGTTTTTACAGTACCCCGGTAGGCACCTGAAAGGCACCACAAAACTTGTTCTACCTGCTTTCTGGGCTGAGATGGGGAACGGCTGAGTTTTGGACTCGGCTGGTGACAAAATGTTCCAAACACACCCCATGCACAACTCCACCGGGGAAGGTGCCAGAAACGAGTTCTGTTGGTAGTTTTTAGACTACCCCGGTAGGCAGCTGAAAGGCACCACAAAACTTGTTCTACCTGCTTTCTGGGCTAGAGTCTGTGAACAGCTGAGTTTTGGACTCGGCTGGTGACAAAATGTTCCAAACACACCCCATGCACAACTCCTCCGGGGAAGGTGCCAGAAACGAGTTCTGTTGGTAGTTTTTACACTACCCCGGTAGGCAGCTGAAAGGCACCACAAAACTTGTTCTACCTGCTTTCTGGGCTGAGATGGGGAATCGCTGAATTTTGGACTCGGCTGCTGACAAAATGTTCCAAACACACCCCATGCACAACTCCACCGGGGAAGGTGCCAGAAACGAGTTCTGTTGGTAGTTTTTACACTACCCCGTTAGGCAGCTGAAAGGCACCACAAAACTTGTTCTACCTGCTTTCTGGGCTGAGATGGGGAACGGCTGAATTTTGGACTCGGCTGGTGACAAAATGTTCCAAACACACCCCATGCACAACTCCACCGGGGAAGGTGCCAGAAACGAGTTCTGTTGGTAGTTTTTACACTACCCCGGTAGGCAGCTGAAAGGCACCACAAAACTTGTTCTACCTGCTTTCTGGGCTGAGATGGGGAATCGCTGAATTTTGGACTCGGCTGGTGACAAAATGTTCCAAACACACCCCCTGCACAACTCCACCGGGGAAGGTGCCAGAAACGAGTTCTGTTGGTAGTTTTTACAGTACCCCGGTAGGCAGCTGAAAGGCACCACAAAAGTTGTTCTACCTGCTTTCTGGGCTGAGATGGGGAATCGCTGAATTTTGGACTCGGCTGGTGACAAAATGTTCCAAACACACCCCATGCACAACTCCACCGGGGAAGGTGCCAGAAACGAGTTCTGTTGGTAGTTTTTACACTACCCCGGTAGGCAGCTGAAAGGCACCACAAAACTTGTTCTACCTGCTTTCTGGGCTGAGATGGAGAATCGCTGAATTTTGGACTCGGCTGGTGACAAAATGTTCCAAACACACCCCATGCACAACTCCACCGGGGAAGGTGCCAGAAACGAGTTCTGTTGGTAGTTTTTACACTACCCCGGTAGGCAGCTGAAAGGCACCACAAAACTTGTTCTACCTGCTTTCTGGGCTGAGATGGGGAATCGCTGAATTTTGGACTCAGCTGGTGACAAAATGTTCCAAACACACCCCATGCACAACTCCACCGGGGAAGGTGCCAGAAACGAGTTCTGTTGGTAGTTTTTACACTACCCCGGTAGGCAAGAGAAAGGCACCACAAAACTTGTTCTACCTGCTTTCTGGGCTGAGATGGAGAATCGCTGAATTTTGGACTCGGCTGGTGACAAAATGTTCCAAACACACCCCATGCACAACTCCACCGGGGAAGGTGCCAGAAACGAGTTCTGTTGGTAGTTTTTACACTACCCCGGTAGGCAGCTGAAAGGCACCACAAAACTTGTTCTACCTGCTTTCCGGGCTGAGATGGGGAATAGCTGAATTTTGGACTCGGCTGGTGACAAAATGTTCCAAACACACCCCATGCACAACTCCACCGGGGAAGGTGCCAGAAACGAGTTCTGTTGGTAGTTTTTACACTACCCCGGTAGGCAGCTGAAAGGCACCACAAAACTTGTTGTACCTGCTTTCTGGGCTGAGATGGGGAACGGCTGAATTTTGGACTCGGCTGGTGACAAAATGTTCCAAACACACCCCATGCACAACTCCACCGGGGAAGGTGCCAGAAACGAGTTCTGTTGGTAGTTTTTACACTACCCCGGTAGGCAGCTGAAAGGCACCACAAAACTTGTTCTACCTGCTTTCCGGGCTGAGATGGGGAATAGCTGAATTTTGGACTCGGCTGGTGACAAAATGTTCCAAACACACCCCATGCACAACTCCACCGGGGAAGGTGCCAGAAACGAGTTCTGTTGGTAGTTTTTACACTACCCCGGTAGGCAGCTGAAAGGCACCACAAAACTTGTTGTACCTGCTTTCTGGGCTGAGATGGGGAACGGCTGAATTTTGGACTCGGCTGGTGACAAAATGTTCCAAACACACCCCATGCACAACTCCACCGGGGAAGGTGCCAGAAACGAGTTCTGTTGGTAGTATTTACACTACCCCGGTAGGCAAGAGAAAGGCACCACAAAACTTGTTCTACCTGCTTTCTGGGCTGAGATGGGGAATCGCTGAATTTTGGACTCGGCTGGTGACAAAATGTTCCAAACACACCCCATGCACAACTCCACCGGGGAAGGTGCCAGAAACGAGTTCTGTTGGTAGTTTTTACACTACCCCGGTAGGCAAGAGAAAGGCACCACAAAACTTGTTCTACCTGCTTTCTGGGCTGAGATGGGGAATCGCTGAATTTTGGACTCGGCTGGTGACACAAAATGTTCCAAACACACCCCATGCACAACTCCACCGGGGAAGGTGCCAGAAACGAGTTCTGTTGGTAGTTTTTACACTACCCCGGTAGGCAGCTGAAAGGCACCACAAAAGTTTTTCTACCTGCTTTCTGGGCTGAGATGGGGAATAGCTGAATTTTGGACTCGGCTGGTGACAAAATGTTCCAAACACACCCCATGCACAACTCCACCGGGGAAGGTGCCAGAAACGAGTTCTGTTGGTAGTTTTTACACTACCCCGGTAGGCAGCTGAAAGGCACCACAAAACTTGTTCTACCTGCTTTCTGGGCTGAGATGGGGAATCGCTGAATTTTGGACTCGGCTGGTGACAAAATGTTCCAAACACACCCCATGCACAACTCCACCGGGGAAGGTGCCAGAAACGAGTTCTGTTGGTAGTTTTTACACTACCCCGGTAGGCAAGAGAAAGGCACCACAAAACTTGTTCTACCTGCTTTCTGGGCTGAGATGGGGAATCGCTGAATTTTGGACTCGGCTGGTGACAAAATGTTCCAAACACACCCCATGCACAACTCCACCGGGGAAGGTGCCAGAAACGAGTTCTGTTGGTAGTTTTTACACTACCCCGGTAGGCAGCTGAAAGGCACCACAAAACTTGTTCTACCTGCTTTCTGGGCTGAGATGGGGAATAGCTGAATTTTGGACTCGGCTGGTGACAAAATGTTCCAAACACACCCCATGCACAACTCCACCGGGGAAGGTGCCAGAAACGAGTTCTGTTGGTAGTTTTTACACTACCCCGGTAGGCAGCTGAAAGGCACCACAAAACTTGTTCTACCTGCTTTCTGGGCTGAGATGGGGAATCGCTGAATTTTGGACTCGGCTGGTGACAAAATGTTCCAAACACACCCCATGCACAACTCCACCGGGGAAAGTGCCAGAAACGAGTTCTGTTGGTAGTTTTTACACTACCCCGGTAGGCAGCTGAAAGGCACCACAAAACTTGTTCTACCTGCTTTCTGGGCTGAGATGGGGAATCGCTGAATTTTGGACTCGGCTGGTGACAAAATGTTCCAAACACACCCCATGCACAACTCCACCGGGGAAGGTGCCAGAAACGAGTTCTGTTGGTAGTTTTTACACTACCCCGGTAGGCAGCTGAAAGGCACCACAAAACTTGTTCTACCTGCTTTCTGGGCTGAGATGGGGAACGGCTGAATTTTGGACTCGGCTGGTGACAAAATGTTCCAAACACACCCCATGCACACCTCCACTGGCAAAGGTGCCAGAAACGAGTTCTGTTGGTAGTTTTTACACTACCCCGGTAGGCAGCTGAAAGGCACCACAAAACTTGTTCTACCTGCTTTCTGGGCTGAGATGGGGAACGGCTGAGTTTTGGACTCGGCTGGTGACAAAATGTTCCAAACACACCCCATGCACAACTCCACCGGGGAAGGTGCCAGAAACGAGTTCTGTTGGTAGTTTTTACACTACCCCGGTAGGCAGCTGAAAGGCACCACAAAACTTGTTCTACCTGCTTTCTGGGCTGAGATGGGGAATCGCTGAGTTTTGGACTCGGCTGGTGACAAAATGTTCCAAACACACCCCATGCACAACTCCACCGGGGAAGGTGCCAGAAACGAGTTCTGTTGGTAGTTTTTACACTACCCCGGTAGGCAGCTGAAAGGCACCACAAAACTTGTTCTACCTGCTTTCTGGGCTGAGATGGGGAATCGCTGAATTTTGGACTCGGCTGGTGACAAAATGTTCCAAACACACCCCATGCACAACTCCACCGGGGAAGGTGCCAGAAACGAGTTCTGTTGGTAGTTTTTACAGTACCCCGGTAGGCACCTGAAAGGCACCACAAAACTTGTTCTACCTGCTTTCTGGGCTGAGATGGGGAATCGCTGAATTTTGGACTCGGCTGGTGACAAAATGTTCCAAACACACCCCATGCACAACTCCACCGGGGAAGGTGCCAGAAACGAGTTCTGTTGGTAGTTTTTACACTACCCCGGTAGGCAGCTGAAAGGCACCACAAAACTTGTTCTACCTGCTTTCCGGGCTGAGATGGGGAATAGCTGAATTTTGGACTCGGCTGGTGACAAAATGTTCCAAACACACCCCACGCACAACTCCACCGGGGAAGGTGCCAGAAACGAGTTCTGTTGGTAGTTTTTACACTACCCCGGTAGGCAGCTGAAAGGCACCACAAAACTTGTTCTACCTGCTTTCTGGGCTGAGATGGGGAATCGCTGAATTTTGGACTCGGCTGGTGACAAAATGTTCCAAACACACCCCATGCACAACTCCACCGGGGAAGGTGCCAGAAACGAGTTCTGTTGGTAGTTTTTACACTACCCCGGTAGGCAGCTGAAAGGCACCACAAAACTTGTTCTACCTGCTTTCTGGGCTGAGATGGGGAATCGCTGAATTTTGGACTCGGCTGGTGACAAAATGTTCCAAACACACCCCATGCACAACTCCACCGGGGAAGGTGCCAGAAACGAGTTCTGTTGGTAGTTTTTACACTACCCCGGTAGGCAGCTGAAAGGCACCACAAAACTTGTTCTACCTGCTTTCTGGGCTGAGATGGGGAACGGCTGAATTTTGGACTCGGCTGGTGACAAAATGTTCCAAACACACCCCATGCACAACTCCACCGGGGAAGGTGCCAGAAACGAGTTCTGTTGGTAGTTTTTACACTACCCCGGTAGGCAGCTGAAAGGCACCACAAAACTTGTTCTACCTGCTTTCTGGGCTAGAGTCTGTGAACAGCTGAGTTTTGGACTCGGCTGGTGACAAAATGTTCCAAACACACCCCATGCACAACTCCTCCGGGGAAGGTGCCAGAAACGAGTTCTGTTGGTAGTTTTTACACTACCCCGGTAGGCAGCTGAAAGGCACCACAAAACTTGTTCTACCTGCTTTCTGGGCTGAGATGGGGAATCGCTGAATTTTGGACTCGGCTGCTGACAAAATGTTCCAAAGACACCCCATGCACAACTCCACCGGGGAAGGTGCCAGAAACGAGTTCTGTTGGTAGTTTTTACACTACCCCGTTAGGCAGCTGAAAGGCACCACAAAACTTGTTCTACCTGCTTTCTGGGCTAGAGTCTGTGAACAGCTGAGTTTTGGACTCGGCTGGTGACAAAATGTTCCAAACACACCCCATGCACACCTCCACCGGGGAAGGTGCCAGAAATGAGTTCTGTTGGTAGTTTTTACACTACCCCGGTAGGCAGCTGAAAGGCACCACAAAACTTGTTCTACCTGCTTTCTGGGCTGAGATGGGGAATCGCTGAATTTTGGACTCGGCTGGTAACAAAATGTTCCAAACACACCCCATGCACAACTCCACCGGGGAAGGTGCCAGAAACGAGTTCTGTTGGTAGTTTTTACACTACCCCGGTAGGCAAGAGAAAGGCACCACAAAACTTGTTCTACCTGCTTTCTGGGCTGAGATGGGGAATCGCTGAATTTTGGACTCGGCTGGTGACAAAATGTTCCAAACACACCCCATGCACAACTCCACCGGGGAAGGTGCCAGAAACGAGTTCTGTTGGTAGTTTTTACACTACCCCGGTAGGCAGCTGAAAGGCACCACAAAACTTGTTCTACCTGCTTTCTGGGCTGAGATGGGGAATAGCTGAATTTTGGACTCGGCTGGTGACAAAATGTTCCAAACACACCCCATGCACAACTCCACCGGGGAAGGTGCCAGAAACGAGTTCTGTTGGTAGTTTTTACACTACCCCGGTAGGCAGCTGAAAGGCACCACAAAACTTGTTCTACCTGCTTTCTGGGCTGAGATGGGGAATCGCTGAATTTTGGACTCGGCTGGTGACAAAATGTTCCAAACACACCCCATGCACAACTCCACCGGGGAAAGTGCCAGAAACGAGTTCTGTTGGTAGTTTTTACACTACCCCGGTAGGCAGCTGAAAGGCACCACAAAACTTGTTCTACCTGCTTTCTGGGCTGAGATGGGGAATCGCTGAATTTTGGACTCGGCTGGTGACAAAATGTTCCAAACACACCCCATGCACAACTCCACCGGGGAAGGTGCCAGAAACGAGTTCTGTTGGTAGTTTTTACACTACCCCGGTAGGCAGCTGAAAGGCACCACAAAACTTGTTCTACCTGCTTTCTGGGCTGAGATGGGGAACGGCTGAATTTTGGACTCGGCTGGTGACAAAATGTTCCAAACACACCCCATGCACACCTCCACTGGCAAAGGTGCCAGAAACGAGTTCTGTTGGTAGTTTTTACACTACCCCGGTAGGCAGCTGAAAGGCACCACAAAACTTGTTCTACCTGCTTTCTGGGCTGAGATGGGGAACGGCTGAGTTTTGGACTCGGCTGGTGACAAAATGTTCCAAACACACCCCATGCACAACTCCACCGGGGAAGGTGCCAGAAACGAGTTCTGTTGGTAGTTTTTACACTACCCCGGTAGGCAGCTGAAAGGCACCACAAAACTTGTTCTACCTGCTTTCTGGGCTGAGATGGGGAATCGCTGAGTTTTGGACTCGGCTGGTGACAAAATGTTCCAAACACACCCCATGCACAACTCCACCGGGGAAGGTGCCAGAAACGAGTTCTGTTGGTAGTTTTTACACTACCCCGGTAGGCAGCTGAAAGGCACCACAAAACTTGTTCTACCTGCTTTCTGGGCTGAGATGGGGAATCGCTGAATTTTGGACTCGGCTGGTGACAAAATGTTCCAAACACACCCCATGCACAACTCCACCGGGGAAGGTGCCAGAAACGAGTTCTGTTGGTAGTTTTTACAGTACCCCGGTAGGCACCTGAAAGGCACCACAAAACTTGTTCTACCTGCTTTCTGGGCTGAGATGGGGAATCGCTGAATTTTGGACTCGGCTGGTGACAAAATGTTCCAAACACACCCCATGCACAACTCCACCGGGGAAGGTGCCAGAAACGAGTTCTGTTGGTAGTTTTTACACTACCCCGGTAGGCAGCTGAAAGGCACCACAAAACTTGTTCTACCTGCTTTCCGGGCTGAGATGGGGAATAGCTGAATTTTGGACTCGGCTGGTGACAAAATGTTCCAAACACACCCCACGCACAACTCCACCGGGGAAGGTGCCAGAAACGAGTTCTGTTGGTAGTTTTTACACTACCCCGGTAGGCAGCTGAAAGGCACCACAAAACTTGTTCTACCTGCTTTCTGGGCTGAGATGGGGAATCGCTGAATTTTGGACTCGGCTGGTGACAAAATGTTCCAAACACACCCCATGCACAACTCCACCGGGGAAGGTGCCAGAAACGAGTTCTGTTGGTAGTTTTTACACTACCCCGGTAGGCAGCTGAAAGGCACCACAAAACTTGTTCTACCTGCTTTCTGGGCTGAGATGGGGAATCGCTGAATTTTGGACTCGGCTGGTGACAAAATGTTCCAAACACACCCCATGCACAACTCCACCGGGGAAGGTGCCAGAAACGAGTTCTGTTGGTAGTTTTTACACTACCCCGGTAGGCAGCTGAAAGGCACCACAAAACTTGTTCTACCTGCTTTCTGGGCTGAGATGGGGAACGGCTGAATTTTGGACTCGGCTGGTGACAAAATGTTCCAAACACACCCCATGCACAACTCCACCGGGGAAGGTGCCAGAAACGAGTTCTGTTGGTAGTTTTTACACTACCCCGGTAGGCAGCTGAAAGGCACCACAAAACTTGTTCTACCTGCTTTCTGGGCTGAGATGGGGAATCGCTGAATTTTGGACTCGGCTGCTGACAAAATGTTCCAAAGACACCCCATGCACAACTCCACCGGGGAAGGTGCCAGAAACGAGTTCTGTTGGTAGTTTTTACACTACCCCGTTAGGCAGCTGAAAGGCACCACAAAACTTGTTCTACCTGCTTTCTGGGCTAGAGTCTGTGAACAGCTGAGTTTTGGACTCGGCTGGTGACAAAATGTTCCAAACACACCCCATGCACAACTCCACCGGGGAAGGTGCCAGAAATGAGTTCTGTTGGTAGTTTTTACACTACCCCGGTAGGCAGCTGAAAGGCACCACAAAACTTGTTCTACCTGCTTTCTGGGCTGAGATGGGGAATCGCTGAATTTTGGACTCGGCTGGTAACAAAATGTTCCAAACACACCCCATGCACAACTCCACCGGGGAAGGTGCCAGAAACGAGTTCTGTTGGTAGTTTTTTACACTACCCCGGTAGGCAGCTGAAAGGCACCACAAAACTTGTTCTACCTGCTTTCTGGGCTGAGATGGGGAATCGCTGAATTTTGGACTCGGCTGGTGACAAAATGTTCCAAACACACCCCCTGCACAACTCCACCGGGGAAGGTGCCAGAAACGAGTTCTGTTGGTAGTTTTTACACTACCCCGGTAGGCAGCTGAAAGGCACCACAAAACTTGTTCTACCTGCTTTCTGGGCTGAGATGGGGAATCGCTGAATTTTGGACTCGGCTGGTGACAAAATGTTCCAAACACACCCCATGCACAACTCCACCGGGGAAGGTGCCAGAAACGAGTTCTGTTGGTAGTTTTTACACTACCCCGGTAGGCAGCTGAAAGGCACCACAAAAGTTGTTCTACCTGCTTTCTGGGCTGAGATGGGGAATCGCTGAATTTTGGACTCGGCTGGTGACAAAATGTTCCAAACACACCCCATGCACAACTCCACCGGGGAAGGTGCCAGAAACGAGTTCTGTTGGTAGTTTTTACACTACCCCGGTAGGCAGCTGAAAGGCACCACAAAAGTTGTTCTACCTGCTTTCTGGGCTGAGATGGGGAATCGCTGAATTTTGGACTCGGCTGGTGACAAAATGTTCCAAACACACCCCATGCACAACTCCACCGGGGAAGGTGCCAGAAACGAGTTCTGTTGGTAGTTTTTACACTACCCCGGTAGGCAGCTGAAAGGCACCACAAAAGTTGTTCTACCTGCTTTCTGGGCTGAGATGGGGAATCGCTGAATTTTGGACTCGGCTGGTGACAAAATGTTCCAAACACACCCCATGCACAACTCCACCGGGGAAGGTGCCAGAAACGAGTTCTGTTGGTAGTTTTTACACTACCCCGGTAGGCAGCTGAAAGGCACCACAAAACTTGTTCTACCTGCTTTCTGGGCTGAGATGGGGAATCGCTGAATTTTGGACTCGGCTGGTGACAAAATGTTCCAAACACACCCCATGCACAACTCCACCGGGGAAGGTGCCAGAAACGAGTTCTGTTGGTAGTTTTTACACTACCCCGGTAGGCACCTGAAAGGCACCACAAAACTTGTTCTACCTGCTTTCTGGGCTGAGATGGAGAATCGCTGAATTTTGGACTCGGCTGGTGACAAAATGTTCCAAACACAGCCCATGCACAACTCCACCGGGGAAGGTGCCAGAAACGAGTTCTGTTGGTAGTTTTTACACTACCCCGGTAGGCAGCTGAAAGGCACCACAAAACTTGTTCTACCTGCTTTCTGGGCTGAGATGGGGAATCGCTGAATTTTGGACTCGGCTGCTGACAAAATGTTCCAAACACACCCCATGCACAACTCCACCGGGGAAGGTGCCAGAAACGAGTTCTGTTGGTAGTTTTTACACTACCCCGGTAGGCAAGAGAAAGGCACCACAAAACTTGTTCTACCTGCTTTCTGGGCTGAGATGGGGAATCGCTGAATTTTGGACTCGGCTGCTGACAAAATGTTCCAAACACACCCCATGCACAACTCCACCGGGGAAGGTGCCAGAAACGAGTTCTGTTGGTAGTTTTTACACTACCCCGGTAGGCAAGAGAAAGGCACCACAAAACTTGTTCTACCTGCTTTCTGGGCTGAGATGGGGAATCGCTGAATTTTGGACTCGGCTGGTGACAAAATGTTCCAAACACACCCCATGCACAACTCCACCGGGGAAGGTGCCAGAAACGAGTTCTGTTGGTAGTTTTTACACTACCCCGGTAGGCAGCTGAAAGGCACCACAAAACTTGTTCTACCTGCTTTCTGGGCTGAGATGGAGAATCGCTGAATTTTGGACTCGGCTGGTGACAAAATGTTCCAAACACACCCCATGCACACCTCCACCGGGGAAAGTGCCAGAAACGAGTTCTGTTGGTAGTTTTTACACTACCCCGGTAGGCAGCTGAAAGGCACCACAAAACTTGTTCTACCTGCTTTCTGGGCTAGAGTCTGTGAACAGCTGAGTTTTGGACTCGGCTGGTGACAAAATGTTCCAAACACACCCCATGCACAACTCCTCCGGGGAAGGTGCCAGAAACGAGTTCTGTTGGTAGTTTTTACACTACCCCGGTAGGCAGCTGAAAGGCACCACAAAACTTGTTCTACCTGCTTTCTGGGCTGAGATGGGGAACGGCTGAATTTTGGACTCGGCTGGTAACAAAATGTTCCAAACACACCCCATGCACAACTCCACCGGGGAAGGTGCCAGAAACGAGTTCTGTTGGTAGTTTTTACACTACCCCGGTAGGCAGCTGAAAGGCACCACAAAACTTGTTCTACCTGCTTTCTGGGCTGAGATGGGGAACGGCTGAGTTTTGGACTCGGCTGGTGACAAAATGTTCCAAACACACCCCATGCACAACTCCACCGGGGAAGGTGCCAGAAACGAGTTCTGTTGGTAGTTTTTACACTACCCCGGTAGGCAGCTGAAAGGCACCACAAAACTTGTTCTACCTGCTTTCTGGGCTGAGATGGGGAACGGCTGAATTTTGGACTCGGCTGGTGACAAAATGTTCCAAACACACCCCATGCACAACTCCACCGGGGAAGGTGCCAGAAACGAGTTCTGTTGGTAGTTTTTACACTACCCCGGTAGGCAGCTGAAAGGCACCACAAAACTTGTTCTACCTGCTTTCTGGGCTGAGATGGGGAATCGCTGAATTTTGGACTCGGCTGGTGACAAAATGTTCCAAACACACCCCATGCACAACTCCACCGGGGAAGGTGCCAGAAACGAGTTCTGTTGGTAGTTTTTACACTACCCCGGTAGGCAGCTGAAAGGCACCACAAAACTTGTTCTACCTGCTTTCTGGGCTGAGATGGGGAATCGCTGAATTTTGGACTCGGCTGGTGACAAAATGTTCCAAACACACCCCATGCACAACTCCACCGGGGAAGGTGCCAGAAACGAGTTCTGTTGGTAGTTTTTACACTACCCCGGTAGGCAGCTGAAAGGCACCACAAAACTTGTTCTACCTGCTTTCTGGGCTGAGATGGAGAATCGCTGAATTTTGGACTCGGCTGGTGACAAAATGTTCCAAACACACCCCATGCACAACTCCACCGGGGAAGGTGCCAGAAAGGAGTTCTGTTGGTAGTTTTTACACTACCCCCGGTAGGCAGCTGAAAGGCACCACAAAACTTGTTCTACCTGCTTTCCGGGCTGAGATGGGGAATAGCTGAATTTTGGACTCGGCTGGTGACAAAATGTTCCAAACACACCCCACGCACAACTCCACCGGGGAAGGTGCCAGAAACGAGTTCTGTTGGTAGTTTTTACACTACCCCGGTAGGCAGCTGAAAGGCACCACAAAACTTGTTCTACCTGCTTTCTGGGCTGAGATGGGGAATCGCTGAATTTTGGACTCGGCTGGTGACAAAATGTTCCAAACACAGCCCATGCACAACTCCACCGGGGAAGGTGCCAGAAACGAGTTCTGTTGGTAGTTTTTACACTACCCCGGTAGGCAGCTGAAAGGCACCACAAAACTTGTTCTACCTGCTTTCTGGGCTGAGATGGGGAACGGCTGAATTTTGGACTCGGCTGGTAACAAAATGTTCCAAACACACCCCATGCACAACTCCACCGGGGAAGGTGCCAGAAACGAGTTCTGTTGGTAGTTTTTACACTACCCCGGTAGGCAGCTGAAAGGCACCACAAAACTTGTTCTACCTGCTTTCTGGGCTAGAGTCTGTGAACAGGTGAGTTTTGGACTCGGCTGGTGACAAAATGTTCCAAACACACCCCATGCACAACTCCTCCGGGGAAGGTGCCAGAAACGAGTTCTGTTGGTAGTTTTTACACTACCCCGGTAGGCAGCTGAAAGGCACCACAAAACTTGTTCTACCTGCTTTCTGGGCTGAGATGGGGAATCGCTGAATTTTGGACTCGGCTGCTGACAAAATGTTCCAAACACACCCCATGCACAACTCCACCGGGGAAGGTGCCAGAAACGAGTTCTGTTGGTAGTTTTTACACTACCCCGGTAGGCAGCTGAAAGGCACCACAAAACTTGTTCTACCTGCTTTCTGGGCTAGAGTCTGTGAACAGCTGAGTTTTGGACTCGGCTGGTGACAAAATGTTCCAAACACACCCCATGCACAACTCCTCCGGGGAAGGTGCCAGAAACGAGTTCTGTTGGTAGTTTTTACACTACCCCGGTAGGCAGCTGAAAGGCACCACAAAACTTGTTCTACCTGCTTTCTGGGCTGAGATGGGGAACGGCTGAATTTTGGACTCGGCTGGTGACAAAATGTTCCAAACACACCCCATGCACAACTCCACCGGGGAAGGTGCCAGAAACGAGTTCTGTTGGTAGTTTTTACACTACCCCGGTAGGCAGCTGAAAGGCACCACAAAACTTGTTCTACCTGCTTTCTGGGCTGAGATGGGGAATCGCTGAATTTTGGACTCGGCTGGTGACAAAATGTTCCAAACACACCCCATGCACAACTCCACCGGGGAAGGTGCCAGAAACGAGTTCTGTTGGTAGTTTTTACACTACCCCGGTAGGCAGCTGAAAGGCACCACAAAACTTGTTCTACCTGCTTTCTGGGCTGAGATGGGGAATCGCTGAATTTTGGACTCGGCTGGTGACAAAATGTTCCAAACACACCCCATGCACAACTCCACCGGGGAAGGTGCCAGAAACGAGTTCTGTTGGTAGTTTTTACACTACCCCGGTAGGCAGCTGAAAGGCACCACAAAAGTTGTTCTACCTGCTTTCTGGGCTGAGATGGGGAATCGCTGAATTTTGGACTCGGCTGGTGACAAAATGTTCCAAACACACCCCATGCACAACTCCACCGGGGAAGGTGCCAGAAACGAGTTCTGTTGGTAGTTTTTACACTACCCCGGTAGGCAGCTGAAAGGCACCACAAAAGTTGTTCTACCTGCTTTCTGGGCTGAGATGGGGAATCGCTGAATTTTGGACTCGGCTGGTGACAAAATGTTCCAAACACACCCCATGCACAACTCCATCGGGGAAGGTGCCAGAAACGAGTTCTGTTGGTAGTTTTTACACTACCCCGGTAGGCAGCTGAAAGGCACCACAAAACTTGTTCTACCTGCTTTCTGGGCTGAGATGGGGAATCGCTGAATTTTGGACTCAGCTGGTGACAAAATGTTCCAAACACACCCCATGCACAACTCCACCGGGGAAGGTGCCAGAAACGAGTTCTGTTGGTAGTTTTTACACTACCCCGGTAGGCAGCTGAAAGGCACCACAAAACTTGTTCTACCTGCTTTCCGGGCTGAGATGGGGAATAGCTGAATTTTGGACTCGGCTGGTGACAAAATGTTCCAAACACACCCCATGCACAACTCCACCGGGGAAGGTGCCAGAAACGAGTTCTGTTGGTAGTTTTTACACTACCCCGGTAGGCAGCTGAAAGGCACCACAAAACTTGTTCTACCTGCTTTCTGGGCTGAGATGGGGAATCGCTGAATTTTGGACTCGGCTGGTGACAAAATGTTCCAAACACACCCCATGCACAACTCCACCGGGGAAGGTGCCAGAAACGAGTTCTGTTGGTAGTATTTACACTACCCCGGTAGGCAAGAGAAAGGCACCACAAAACTTGTTCTACCTGCTTTCTGGGCTGAGATGGGGAATCGCTGAATTTTGGACTCGGCTGGTGACAAAATGTTCCAAACACACCCCATGCACAACTCCACCGGGGAAGGTGCCAGAAACGAGTTCTGTTGGTAGTTTTTACACTACCCCGGTAGGCAAGAGAAAGGCACCACAAAACTTGTTCTACCTGCTTTCTGGGCTGAGATGGGGAATCGCTGAATTTTGGACTCGGCTGGTGACAAAATGTTCCAAACACACCCCATGCACAACTCCACCGGGGAAGGTGCCAGAAACGAGTTCTGTTGGTAGTTTTTACACTACCCCGGTAGGCAGCTGAAAGGCACCACAAAACTTGTTCTACCTGCTTTCTGGGCTGAGATGGAGAATCGCTGAATTTTGGACTCGGCTGGTGACAAAATGTTCCAAACACACCCCATGCACACCTCCACCGGGGAAAGTGCCAGAAACGAGTTCTGTTGGTAGTTTTTACACTACCCCGGTAGGCAGCTGAAAGGCACCACAAAACTTGTTCTACCTGCTTTCTGGGCTAGAGTCTGTGAACAGCTGAGTTTTGGACTCGGCTGGTGACAAAATGTTCCAAACACACCCCATGCACAACTCCTCCGGGGAAGGTGCCAGAAAGGAGTTCTGTTGGTAGTTTTTACACTACCCCGGTAGGCAGCTGAAAGGCACCACAAAACTTGTTCTACCTGCTTTCTGGGCTGAGATGGGGAATCGCTGAATTTTGGACTCGGCTGGTGACAAAATGTTCCAAACACACCCCATGCACAACTCCACCGGGGAAGGTGCCAGAAACGAGTTCTGTTGGTAGTTTTTACACTACCCCGGTAGGCAGCTGAAAGGCACCACAAAAGTTGTTCTACCTGCTTTCTGGGCTGAGATGGGGAATCGCTGAATTTTGGACTCGGCTGGTGACAAAATGTTCCAAACACACCCCATGCACAACTCCACCGGGGAAGGTGCCAGAAACGAGTTCTGTTGGTAGTTTTTACACTACCCCGGTAGGCAGCTGAAAGGCACCACAAAAGTTGTTCTACCTGCTTTCTGGGCTGAGATGGGGAATCGCTGAATTTTGGACTCGGCTGGTGACAAAATGTTCCAAACACACCCCATGCACAACTCCATCGGGGAAGGTGCCAGAAACGAGTTCTGTTGGTAGTTTTTACACTACCCCGGTAGGCAGCTGAAAGGCACCACAAAAGTTGTTCTACCTGCTTTCTGGGCTGAGATGGGGAATCGCTGAATTTTGGACTCAGCTGGTGACAAAATGTTCCAAACACACCCCATGCACAACTCCACCGGGGAAGGTGCCAGAAACGAGTTCTGTTGGTAGTTTTTACACTACCCCGGTAGGCAGCTGAAAGGCACCACAAAACTTGTTCTACCTGCTTTCCGGGCTGAGATGGGGAATAGCTGAGTTTTGGACTCGGCTGGTGACAAAATGTTCCAAACACACCCCATGCACAACTCCACCGGGGAAGGTGCCAGAAAGGAGTTCTGTTGGTAGTTTTTACACTACCCCGGTAGGCAGCTGAAAGGCACCACAAAACTTGTTCTACCTGCTTTCTGGGCTGAGATGGGGAACGGCTGAATTTTGGACTCGGCTGGTGACAAAATGTTCCAAACACACCCCATGCACAACTCCACCGGGGAAGGTGCCAGAAACGAGTTCTGTTGGTAGTTTTTACACTACCCCGGTAGGCAGCTGAAAGGCACCACAAAACTTGTTCTACCTGCTTTCTGGGCTGAGATGGGGAATCGCTGAATTTTGGACTCGGCTGGTGACAAAATGTTCCAAACACACCCCATGCACAACTCCACCGGGGAAGGTGCCAGAAACGAGTTCTGTTGGTAGTTTTTACACTACCCCGGTAGGCAGCTGAAAGGCACCACAAAACTTGTTCTACCTGCTTTCTGGGCTGAGATGGGGAATCGCTGAATTTTGGACTCGGCTGGTGACAAAATGTTCCAAACACACCCCATGCACAACTCCACCGGGGAAGGTGCCAGAAACGACTTCTGTTGGTAGTTTTTACACTACCCCGGTAGGCAGCTGAAAGGCACCACAAAACTTGTTCTACCTGCTTTCTGGGCTGAGATGGAGAATCGCTGAATTTTGGACTCGGCTGGTGACAAAATGTTCCAAACACACCCCATGCACAACTCCACCGGGGAAGGTGCCAGAAACGAGTTCTGTTGGTAGTTTTTACACTACCCCGGTAGGCAGCTGAAAGGCACCACAAAACTTGTTCTACCTGCTTTCCGGGCTGAGATGGGGAATAGCTGAATTTTGGACTCGGCTGGTGACAAAATGTTCCAAACACACCCCACGCACAACTCCACCGGGGAAGGTGCCAGAAACGAGTTCTGTTGGTAGTTTTTACACTACCCCGGTAGGCAGCTGAAAGGCACCACAAAACTTGTTCTACCTGCTTTCTGGGCTGAGATGGGGAATCGCTGAATTTTGGACTCGGCTGGTGACAAAATGTTCCAAACACAGCCCATGCACAACTCCACCGGGGAAGGTGCCAGAAACGAGTTCTGTTGGTAGTTTTTACACTACCCCGGTAGGCAGCTGAAAGGCACCACAAAACTTGTTCTACCTGCTTTCTGGGCTGAGATGGGGAACGGCTGAATTTTGGACTCGGCTGGTAACAAAATGTTCCAAACACACCCCATGCACAACTCCACCGGGGAAGGTGCCAGAAACGAGTTCTGTTGGTAGTTTTTACACTACCCCGGTAGGCAGCTGAAAGGCACCACAAAACTTGTTCTACCTGCTTTCTGGGCTAGAGTCTGTGAACAGCTGAGTTTTGGACTCGGCTGGTGACAAAATGTTCCAAACACACCCCATGCACAACTCCTCCGGGGAAGGTGCCAGAAACGAGTTCTGTTGGTAGTTTTTACACTACCCCGGTAGGCAGCTGAAAGGCACCACAAAACTTGTTCTACCTGCTTTCTGGGCTGAGATGGGGAATCGCTGAATTTTGGACTCGGCTGGTGACAAAATGTTCCAAACACACCCCATGCACAACTCCACCGGGGAAGGTGCCAGAAACGAGTTCTGTTGGTAGTTTTTACACTACCCCGGTAGGCAGCTGAAAGGCACCACAAAACTTGTTCTACCTGCTTTCTGGGCTGAGATGGGGAATCGCTGAATTTTGGACTCGGCTGGTGACAAAATGTTCCAAACACAGCCCATGCACAACTCCACCGGGGAAGGTGCCAGAAACGAGTTCTGTTGGTAGTTTTTACACTACCCCGGTAGGCAGCTGAAAGGCACCACAAAAGTTGTTCTACCTGCTTTCTGGGCTGAGATGGGGAATCGCTGAATTTTGGACTCGGCTGGTGACAAAATGTTCCAAACACACCCCATGCACAACTCCACCGGGGAAGGTGCCAGAAACGAGTTCTGTTGGTAGTTTTTACACTACCCCGGTAGGCAGCTGAAAGGCACCACAAAAGTTGTTCTACCTGCTTTCTGGGCTGAGATGGGGAATCGCTGAATTTTGGACTCGGCTGGTGACAAAATGTTCCAAACACACCCCATGCACAACTCCATCGGGGAAGGTGCCAGAAACGAGTTCTGTTGGTAGTTTTTACACTACCCCGGTAGGCAAGAGAAAGGCACCACAAAACTTGTTCTACCTGCTTTCTGGGCTGAGATGGGGAATCGCTGAATTTTGGACTCAGCTGGTGACAAAATGTTCCAAACACACCCCATGCACAACTCCACCGGGGAAGGTGCCAGAAACGAGTTCTGTTGGTAGTTTTTACACTACCCCGGTAGGCAGCTGAAAGGCACCACAAAACTTGTTCTACCTGCTTTCCGGGCTGAGATGGGGAATAGCTGAATTTTGGACTCGGCTGGTGACAAAATGTTCCAAACACACCCCATGCACAACTCCACCGGGGAAGGTGCCAGAAACGAGTTCTGTTGGTAGTTTTTACACTACCCCGGTAGGCAGCTGAAAGGCACCACAAAACTTGTTCTACCTGCTTTCTGGGCTGAGATGGGGAATCGCTGAATTTTGGACTCGGCTGGTGACAAAATGTTCCAAACACACCCCATGCACAACTCCACCGGGGAAGGTGCCAGAAACGAGTTCTGTTGGTAGTATTTACACTACCCCGGTAGGCAAGAGAAAGGCACCACAAAACTTGTTCTACCTGCTTTCTGGGCTGAGATGGGGAATCGCTGAATTTTGGACTCGGCTGGTGACAAAATGTTCCAAACACACCCCATGCACAACTCCACCGGGGAAGGTGCCAGAAACGAGTTCTGTTGGTAGTTTTTACACTACCCCGGTAGGCAAGAGAAAGGCACCACAAAACTTGTTCTACCTGCTTTCTGGGCTGAGATGGGGAATCGCTGAATTTTGGACTCGGCTGGTGACAAAATGTTCCAAACACACCCCATGCACAACTCCACCGGGGAAGGTGCCAGAAACGAGTTCTGTTGGTAGTTTTTACACTACCCCGGTAGGCAGCTGAAAGGCACCACAAAACTTGTTCTACCTGCTTTCTGGGCTGAGATGGAGAATCGCTGAATTTTGGACTCGGCTGGTGACAAAATGTTCCAAACACACCCCATGCACAACTCCACCGGGGAAGGTGTCAGAAACGAGTTCTGTTGGTAGTTTTTACACTACCCCGGTAGGCAGCTGAAAGGCACCACAAAACTTGTTCTACCTGCTTTCTGGGCTAGAGTCTGTGAACAGCTGATTTTTGGACTCGGCTGGTGACAAAATGTTCCAAACACACCCCATGCACAACTCCTCCGGGGAAGGTGCCAGAAAGGAGTTCTGTTGGTAGTTTTTACACTACCCCGGTAGGCAGCTGAAAGGCACCACAAAACTTGTTCTACCTGCTTTCTGGGCTGAGATGGGGAATCGCTGAATTTTGGACTCGGCTGGTGACAAAATGTTCCAAACACACCCCATGCACAACTCCACCGGGGAAGGTGCCAGAAACGAGTTCTGTTGGTAGTTTTTACAGTACCCCGGTAGGCAGCTGAAAGGCACCACAAAACTTGTTCTACCTGCTTTCTGGGCTGAGATGGGGAATCGCTGAATTTTGGACTCGGCTGCTGACAAAATGTTCCAAACACACCCCATGCACAACTCCACCGGGGAAGGTGCCAGAAACGAGTTCTGTTGGTATTTTTTACACTACCCCGGTAGGCAGCTGAAAGGCACCACAAAACTTGTTCTACCTGCTTTCTGGGCTGAGATGGGGAATCGCTGAATTTTGGACTCGGCTGGTGACAAAATGTTCCAAACACACCCCATGCACAACTCCACCGGGGAAGGTGCCAGAAACGAGTTCTGTTGGTAGTTTTTACACTACCCCGGTAGGCAGCTGAAAGGCACCACAAAACTTGTTCTACCTGCTTTCTGGGCTGAGATGGGGAATCGCTGAATTTTGGACTCGGCTGGTGACAAAATGTTCCAAACACACCCCATGCACAACTCCACCGGGGAAGGTGCCAGAAACGAGTTCTGTTGGTAGTTTTTACACTACCCCGGTAGGCAGCTGAAAGGCACCACAAAAGTTGTTCTACCTGCTTTCTGGGCTGAGATGGGGAATCGCTGAATTTTGGACTCGGCTGGTGACAAAATGTTCCAAACACACCCCATGCACAACTCCATCGGGGAAGGTGCCAGAAACGAGTTCTGTTGGTAGTTTTTACACTACCCCGGTAGGCAGCTGAAAGGCACCACAAAAGTTTTTCTACCTGCTTTCTGGGCTGAGATGGGGAATCGCTGAATTTTGGACTCAGCTGGTGACAAAATGTTCCAAACACACCCCATGCACAACTCCACCGGGGAAGGTGCCAGAAACGAGTTCTGTTGGTAGTTTTTACACTACCCCGGTAGGCAGCTGAAAGGCACCACAAAACTTGTTCTACCTGCTTTCTGGGCTGAGATGGGGAATCGCTGAATTTTGGACTCGGCTGGTGACAAAATGTTCCAAACACACCCCATGCACAACTCCACCGGGGAAGGTGCCAGAAACGAGTTCTGTTGGTAGTTTTTACACTACCCCGGTAGGCAGCTGAAAGGCACCACAAAACTTGTTCTACCTGCTTTCTGGGCTGAGATGGGGAATCGCTGAATTTTGGACTCGGCTGGTGACAAAATGTTCCAAACACACCCCATGCACAACTCCACCGGGGAAGGTGCCAGAAACGAGTTCTGTTGGTAGTATTTACACTACCCCGGTAGGCAAGAGAAAGGCACCACAAAACTTGTTCTACCTGCTTTCTGGGCTGAGATGGGGAATCGCTGAATTTTGGACTCGGCTGGTGACAAAATGTTCCAAACACACCCCATGCACAACTCCACCGGGGAAGGTGCCAGAAACGAGTTCTGTTGGTAGTTTTTACACTACCCCGGTAGGCAGCTGAAAGGCACCACAAAACTTGTTCTACCTGCTTTCTGGGCTGAGATGGGGAATCGCTGAATTTTGGACTCGGCTGGTGACAAAATGTTCCAAACACACCCCATGCACAACTCCACCGGGGAAGGTGCCAGAAACGAGTTCTGTTGGTAGTTTTTACACTACCCCGGTAGGCAGCTGAAAGGCACCACAAAACTTGTTCTACCTGCTTTCTGGGCTGAGATGGAGAATCGCTGAATTTTGGACTCGGCTGGTGACAAAATGTTCCAAACACACCCCATGCACACCTCCACCGGGGAAAGTGCCAGAAACGAGTTCTGTTGGTAGTTTTTACACTACCCCGGTAGGCAGCTGAAAGGCACCACAAAACTTGTTCTACCTGCTTTCTGGGCTAGAGTCTGTGAACAGCTGAGTTTTGGACTCGGCTGGTGACAAAATGTTCCAAACACACCCCATGCACAACTCCTCCGGGGAAGGTGCCAGAAACGAGTTCTGTTGGTAGTTTTTACACTACCCCGGTAGGCAGCTGAAAGGCACCACAAAACTTGTTCTACCTGCTTTCTGGGCTGAGATGGGGAACGGCTGAATTTTGGACTCGGCTGGTAACAAAATGTTCCAAACACACCCCATGCACAACTCCACCGGGGAAGGTGCCAGAAACGAGTTCTGTTGGTAGTTTTTACACTACCCCGGTAGGCAGCTGAAAGGCACCACAAAACTTTTTGTACCTGCTTTCTGGGCTGAGATGGGGAATCGCTGAATTTTGGACTCGGCTGGTGACAAAATGTTCCAAACACACCCCATGCACAACTCCACCGGGGAAGGTGCCAGAAACGAGTTCTGTTGGTAGTTTTTACACTACCCCGGTAGGCAGCTGAAAGGCACCAGAAAACTTGTTCTACCTGCTTTCTGGGCTGAGATGGGGAATCGCTGAATTTTGGACTCGGCTGGTGACAAAATGTTCCAAACACACCCCATGCACAACTCCACCGGGGAAGGTGCCAGAAACGAGTTCTGTTGGTAGTTTTTACACTACCCCGGTAGGCAGCTGAAAGGCACCACAAAACTTGTTCTACCTGCTTTCTGGGCTGAGATGGGGAATCGCTGAATTTTGGACTCGGCTGCTGACAAAATGTTCCAAACACACCCCATGCACAACTCCACCGGGGAAGGTGCCAGAAACGAGTTCTGTTGGTAGTTTTTACACTACCCCGGTAGGCAGCTGAAAGGCACCACAAAACTTGTTCTACCTGCTTTCTGGGCTGAGATGGGGAATCGCTGAATTTTGGACTCGGCTGGTGACAAAATGTTCCAAACACACCCCATGCACAACTCCACCGGGGAAGGTGCCAGAAACGAGTTCTGTTGGTACTTTTTACACTACCCCGGTAGGCAGCTGAAAGGCACCACAAAACTTGTTCTACCTGCTTTCTGGGCTGAGATGGGGAATCGCTGAATTTTGGACTCGGCTGGTGACAAAATGTTCCAAACACACCCCATGCACAACTCCACCGGGGAAGGTGCCAGAAACGAGTTCTGTTGGTAGTTTTTACACTACCCCGGTAGGCAGCTGAAAGGCACCACAAAACTTGTTCTACCTGCTTTCTGGGCTGAGATGGAGAATCGCTGAATTTTGGACTCGGCTGGTGACAAAATGTTCCAAACACACCCCATGCACAACTCCACCGGGGAAGGTGCCAGAAACGAGTTCTGTTGGTAGTTTTTACACTACCCCGGTAGGCAGCTGAAAGGCACCACAAAACTTGTTCTACCTGCTTTCTGGGCTGAGATGGGGAATCGCTGAATTTTGGACTCGGCTGGAGACAAAATGTCCCAAACACACCCCATGCACAACTCCACTGGGGAAGGTGCCAGAAAGGAGTTCTGTTGGTAGTTTTTACACTACCCCGGTAGGCAGCTGAAAGGCACCACAAAACTTGTTCTACCTGCTTTCTGGGCTGAGATGGGGAATCGCTGAATTTTGGACTCGGCTGGTGACAAAATGTTCCAAACACACCCCATGCACACCTCCACCGGGGAAAGTGCCAGAAACGACTTCTGTTGGTAGTTTTTACACTACCCCGGTAGGCAAGAGAAAGGCAACACAAAACTTGTTCTACCTGCTTTCTGGGCTGAGATGGGGAACGGCTGAATTTTGGACTCGGCTGCTGACAAAATGTTCCAAACACACCCCATGCACAACTCCACCGGGGAAGGTGCCAGAAACGAGTTCTGTTGGTAGTTTTTACACTACCCCGGTAGGCAAGAGAAAGGCACCACAAAACTTGTTCTACCTGCTTTCTGGGCTGAGATGGGGAATCGCTGAATTTTGGACTCGGCTGGTGACAAAATGTTCCAAACACACCCCATGCACAACTCCACCGGGGAAGGTGCCAGAAACGAGTTCTGTTGGTAGTTTTTACACTACCCCGGTAGGCAGCTGAAAGGCACCACAAAACTTGTTCTACCTGCTTTCTGGGCTGAGATGGAGAATCGCTGAATTTTGGACTCGGCTGGTGACAAAATGTTCCAAACACACCCCATGCACAACTCCACCGGGGAAGGTGCCAGAAACGAGTTCTATTGGTAGTTTTTACACTACCCCGGTAGGCAGCTGAAAGGCACCACAAAACTTGTTCTACCTGCTTTCTGGGCTGAGATGGGGAATCGCTGAATTTTGGACTCGGCTGGTGACAAAATGTTCCAAACACACCCCATGCACAACTCCACCGGGGAAGGTGCCAGAAAGGAGTTCTGTTGGTAGTTTTTACACTACCCCGGTAGGCAGCTGAAAGGCACCACAAAACTTGTTCTACCTGCTTTCTGGGCTGAGATGGGGAATCGCTGAATTTTGGACTTGGCTGGTGACAAAATGTTCCAAACACACCCCATGCACAACTCCACCGGGGAAGGTGCCAGAAACGAGTTCTGTTGGTACTTTTTACACTACCCCGGTAGGCAGCTGAAAGGCACCACAAAACTTGTTCTACCTGCTTTCTGGGCTGAGATGGGGAATCGCTGAATTTTGGACTCGGCTGGTGACAAAATGTTCCAAACACACCCCATGCACAACTCCACCGGGGAAGGTGCCAGAAACGAGTTCTGTTGGTAGTTTTTACACTACCCCGGTAGGCAGCTGAAAGGCACCACAAAACTTGTTCTACCTGCTTTCTGGGCTGAGATGGAGAATCGCTGAATTTTGGACTCGGCTGGTGACAAAATGTTCCAAACACACCCCATGCACAACTCCACCGGGGAAGGTGCCAGAAACGAGTTCTGTTGGTAGTTTTTACACTACCCCGGTAGGCAGCTGAAAGGCACCACAAAACTTGTTCTACCTGCTTTCTGGGCTGAGATGGGGAATCGCTGAATTTTGGACTCGGCTGGAGACAAAATGTCCCAAACACACCCCATGCACAACTCCACTGGGGAAGGTGCCAGAAAGGAGTTCTGTTGGTAGTTTTTACACTACCCCGGTAGGCAGCTGAAAGGCACCACAAAACTTGTTCTACCTGCTTTCTGGGCTGAGATGGGGAATCGCTGAATTTTGGACTCGGCTGGTGACAAAATGTTCCAAACACACCCCATGCACAACTCCACCGGGGAAGGTGCCAGAAACGAGTTCTGTTGGTAGTTTTTACACTACCCCGGTAGGCACCTGAAAGGCACCACAAAAGTTGTTGTACCTGCTTTCTGGGCTGAGATGGGGAATCGCTGAATTTTGGACTCGGCTGGTGACAAAATGTTCCAAACACACCCCATGCACAACTCCACCGGGGAAGGTGCCAGAAACGAGTTCTGTTGGTAGTTTTTACACTACCCCGGTAGGCAGCTGAAAGGCACCACAAAACTTGTTCTACCTGCTTTCTGGGCTGAGATGGGGAATCGCTGAATTTTGGACTCGGCTGGTGACAAAATGTTCCAAACACACCCCATGCACAACTCCACCGGGGAAGGTGCCAGAAACGAGTTCTGTTGGTAGTTTTTACACTACCCCGGTAGGCAGCTGAAAGGCACCACAAAACTTGTTCTACCTGCTTTCTGGGCTGAGATGGGGAACGGCTGAATTTTGGACTCGGCTGGTCACAAAATGTTCCAAACACACCCCATGCACAACTCCACCGGGGAAGGTGCCAGAAACGAGTTCTGTTGGTAGTTTTTACACTACCCCGGTAGGCAGCTGAAAGGCACCACAAAACTTGTTCTACCTGCTTTCTGGGCTGAGATGGGGAACGGCTGAATTTTGGACTCGGCTGGTAACAAAATGTTCCAAACACACCCCATGCACAACTCCACCGGGGAAGGTGCCAGAAACGAGTTCTGTTGGTAGTTTTTACACTACCCCGGTAGGCAGCTGAAAGGCACCACAAAACTTGTTCTACCTGCTTTCTGGGCTAGAGTCTGTGAACAGCTGAGTTTTGGACTCGGCTGGTGACAAAATGTTCCAAACATACCCCATGCACAACTCCACCGGGGAAGGTGCCAGAAACGAGTTCTGTTGGTAGTTTTTACACTACCCCGGTAGGCAGCTGAAAGGCACCACAAAACTTGTTCTACCTGCTTTCTGGGCTGAGATGGGGAATCGCTGAATTTTGGACTCGGCTGGTGACAAAATGTTCCAAACACACCCCATGCACAACTCCACCGGGGAAGGTGCCAGAAACGAGTTCTGTTGGTAGTTTTTACACTACCCCGGTAGGCAGCTGAAAGGCACCACAAAACTTGTTCTACCTGCTTTCTGGCCTAGAGATGGGGAACGGCTGAATTTTGGACTCGGCTGGTGACAAAATGTTCCAAACACACCCCATGCACAACTCCACCGGGGAAGGTGCCAGAAACGAGTTCTGTTGGTAGTTTTTACACTACCCCGGTAGGCAGCTGAAAGGCACCACAAAACTTGTTCTACCTGCTTTCTGGGCTGAGATGGGGAATCGCTGAATTTTGGACTCGGCTGGTGACAAAATGTTCCAAACACACCCCATGCACACCTCCACCGGGGAAAGTGCCAGAAACGAGTTCTGTTGGTAGTTTTTACACTACCCCGGTAGGCAGCTGAAAGGCACCACAAAACTTTTTGTACCTGCTTTCTGGGCTGAGATGGAGAATCGCTGAATTTTGGACTCGGCTGGTGACAAAATGTTCCAAACACACCCCATGCACAACTCCACCGGGGAAGGTGCCAGAAACGAGTTCTGTTGGTAGTTTTTACACTACCCCGGTAGGCAGCTGAAAGGCACCACAAAACTTGTTCTACCTGCTTTCTGGGCTGAGATGGGGAATCGCTGAATTTTGGACTCGGCTGGTGACAAAATGTTCCAAACACACCCCATGCACAACTCCACCGGGGAAGGTGCCAGAAACGAGTTCTGTTGGTAGTTTTTACACTACCCCGGTAGGCAGCTGAAAGGCACCACAAAACTTGTTCTACCTGCTTTCTGGGCTGAGATGGGGAATCGCTGAATTTTGGACTCGGCTGGTGACAAAATGTTCCAAACACACCCCATGCACAACTCCACCGGGGAAGGTGCCAGAAAGGAGTTCTGTTGGTAGTTTTTACACTACCCCGGTAGGCAGCTGAAAGGCACCACAAAACTTGTTCTACCTGCTTTCTGGGCTGAGATGGGGAATCGCTGAATTTTGGACTCGGCTGGTGACAAAATGTTCCAAACACACCCCATGCACAACTCCACCGGGGAAGGTGCCAGAAACGAGTTCTGTTGGTAGTTTTTACACTACCCCGGTAGGCAGCTGAAAGGCACCACAAAACTTGTTCTACCTGCTTTCTGGGCTGAGATGGGGAACGGCTGAATTTTGGACTCGGCTGGTGACAAAATGTTCCAAACACACCCCATGCACAACTCCACCGGGGAAGGTGCCAGAAACGAGTTCTGTTGGTAGTTTTTACACTACCCCGGTAGGCAGCTGAAAGGCACCACAAAACTTGTTCTACCTGCTTTCTGGGCTGAGATGGGGAATCGCTGAATTTTGGACTCGGCTGGTGACAAAATGTTCCAAACACACCCCATGCACAACTCCACCGGGGAAGGTGCCAGAAACGAGTTCTGTTGGTAGTTTTTACACTACCCCGGTAGGCAGCTGAAAGGCACCACAAAACTTGTTCTACCTGCTTTCTGGGCTGAGATGGGGAACGGCTGAATTTTGGACTCGGCTGGTCACAAAATGTTCCAAACACACCCCATGCACAACTCCACCGGGGAAGGTGCCAGAAACGAGTTCTGTTGGTAGTTTTTACACTACCCCGGTAGGCAGCTGAAAGGCACCACAAAACTTGTTCTACCTGCTTTCCGGGCTGAGATGGGGAATAGCTGAATTTTGGACTCGGCTGGTGACAAAATGTTCCAAACACACCCCATGCACAACTCCACCGGGGAAGGTGCCAGAAACGAGTTCTGTTGGTAGTTTTTACACTACCCCGGTAGGCAGCTGAAAGGCACCACAAAACTTGTTCTACCTGCTTTCTGGGCTGAGATGGGGAATCGCTGAGTTTTGGACTCGGCTGGTGACAAAATGTTCCAAACACACCCCATGCACAACTCCACCGGGGAAGGTGCCAGAAACGAGTTCTGTTGGTAGTTTTTACACTACCCCGGTAGGCACCTGAAAGGCACCACAAAACTTGTTCTACCTGCTTTCTGGGCTGAGATGGGGAATCGCTGAATTTTGGACTCGGCTGGTGACAAAATGTTCCAAACACACCCCATGCACAACTCCACCGGGGAAGGTGCCAGAAACGAGTTCTGTTGGTAGTTTTTACACTACCCCGGTAGGCAGCTGAAAGGCACCACAAAACTTGTTCTACCTGCTTTCTGGGCTGAGATGGGGAATCGCTGAATTTTGGACTCGGCTGGTGACAAAATGTTCCAAACACACCCCATGCACACCTCCACCGGGGAAAGTGCCAGAAACGAGTTCTGTTGGTAGTTTTTACACTACCCCGGTAGGCAGCTGAAAGGCACCACAAAACTTGTTCTACCTGCTTTCTGGGCTAGAGTCTGTGAACAGCTGAGTTTTGGACTCGGCTGGTGACAAAATGTTCCAAACACACCCCATGCACAACTCCTCCGGGGAAGGTGCCAGAAACGAGTTCTGTTGGTAGTTTTTACACTACCCCGGTAGGCAGCTGAAAGGCACCACAAAACTTGTTCTACCTGCTTTCTGGGCTGAGATGGGGAACGGCTGAATTTTGGACTCGGCTGGTAACAAAATGTTCCAAACACACCCCATGCACAACTCCACCGGGGAAGGTGCCAGAAACGAGTTCTGTTGGTAGTTTTTACACTACCCCGGTAGGCAGCTGAAAGGCACCACAAAAGTTGTTCTACCTGCTTTCTGGGCTGAGATGGGGAATCGCTGAATTTTGGACTCGGCTGGTGACAAAATGTTCCAAACACACCCCATGCACAACTCCACCGGGGAAGGTGCCAGAAACGAGTTCTGTTGGTAGTTTTTACACTACCCCGGTAGGCAGCTGAAAGGCACCACAAAACTTGTTCTACCTGCTTTCTGGGCTGAGATGGGGAATCGCTGAATTTTGGACTCGGCTGGTGACAAAATGTTCCAAACACACCCCATGCACAACTCCACCGGGGAAGGTGCCAGAAACGAGTTCTGTTGGTAGTTTTTACACTACCCCGGTAGGCAGCTGAAAGGCACCACAAAACTTGTTCTACCTGCTTTCTGGGCTGAGATGGGGAATCGCTGAATTTTGGACTCGGCTGGTGACAAAATGTTCCAAACACACCCCATGCACACCTCCACCGGGGAAAGTGCCAGAAACGAGTTCTGTTGGTAGTTTTTACACTACCCCGGTAGGCAGCTGAAAGGCACCACAAAACTTGTTCTACCTGCTTTCTGGGCTGAGATGGGGAACGGCTGAGTTTTGGACTCGGCTGGTGACAAAATGTTCCAAACACACCCCATGCACAGCTCCACCGGGGAAGGTGCCAGAAACGAGTTCTGTTGGTAGTTTTTACACTACCCCGGTAGGCACCTGAAAGGCACCACAAAACTTGTTCTACCTGCTTTCTGGGCTAGAGTCTGTGAACAGCTGAGTTTTGGACTCGGCTGGTGACAAAATGTTCCAAACACACCCCATGCACAACTCCTCCGGGGAAGGTGCCAGAAACGAGTTCTGTTGGTAGTTTTTACACTACCCCGGTAGGCAGCTGAAAGGCACCACAAAACTTGTTCTACCTGCTTTCTGGGCTGAGATGGGGAACGGCTGAATTTTGGACTCGGCTGGTAACAAAATGTTCCAAACACACCCCATGCACAACTCCACCGGGGAAGGTGCCAGAAACGAGTTCTGTTGGTAGTTTTTACACTACCCCGGTAGGCAGCTGAAAGGCACCACAAAAGTTGTTGTACCTGCTTTATGGGCTGAGATGGGGAATCGCTGAATTTTGGACTCGGCTGGTGACAAAATGTTCCAAACACACCCCATGCACAACTCCACCGGGGAAGGTGCCAGAAACGAGTTCTGTTGGTAGTTTTTACACTACCCCGGTAGGCAGCTGAAAGGCACCACAAAACTTTTTGTACCTGCTTTCTGGGCTGAGATGGAGAATCGCTGAATTTTGGACTCGGCTGGTGACAAAATGTTCCAAACACACCCCATGCACAACTCCACCGGGGAAGGTGCCAGAAACGAGTTCTGTTGGTAGTTTTTACACTACCCCGGTAGGCAGCTGAAAGGCACCACAAAACTTGTTCTACCTGCTTTCTGGGCTGAGATGGGGAACGGCTGAATTTTGGACTCGGCTGGTGACAAAATGTTCCAAACACACCCCATGCACAACTCCACCGGGGAAGGTGCCAGAAACGAGTTCTGTTGGTAGTTTTTACACTACCCCGGTAGGCAGCTGAAAGGCACCACAAAACTTGTTCTACCTGCTTTCTGGGCTGAGATGGGGAATCGCTGAATTTTGGACTCGGCTGGTGACAAAATGTTCCAAACACACCCCATGCACAACTCCACCGGGGAAGGTGCCAGAAACGAGTTCTGTTGGTAGTTTTTACACTACCCCGGTAGGCAGCTGAAAGGCACCACAAAACTTGTTCTACCTGCTTTCTGGGCTGAGATGGGGAACGGCTGAATTTTGGACTCGGCTGGTCACAAAATGTTCCAAACACACCCCATGCACAACTCCACCGGGGAAGGTGCCAGAAACGAGTTCTGTTGGTAGTTTTTACACTACCCCGGTAGGCAGCTGAAAGGCACCACAAAACTTGTTCTACCTGCTTTCCGGGCTGAGATGGGGAATAGCTGAATTTTGGACTCGGCTGGTGACAAAATGTTCCAAACACACCCCATGCACAACTCCACCGGGGAAGGTGCCAGAAACGAGTTCTGTTGGTAGTTTTTACACTACCCCGGTAGGCAGCTGAAAGGCACCACAAAACTTGTTCTACCTGCTTTCTGGGCTGAGATGGGGAATCGCTGAGTTTTGGACTCGGCTGGTGACAAAATGTTCCAAACACACCCCATGCACAACTCCACCGGGGAAGGTGCCAGAAACGAGTTCTGTTGGTAGTTTTTACACTACCCCGGTAGGCAGCTGAAAGGCACCACAAAACTTGTTCTACCTGCTTTCTGGGCTGAGATGGGGAATCGCTGAATTTTGGACTCGGCTGGTGACAAAATGTTCCAAACACACCCCATGCACAACTCCACCGGGGAAGGTGCCAGAAACGAGTTCTGTTGGTAGTTTTTACACTACCCCGGTAGGCAGCTGAAAGGCACCACAAAACTTGTTCTACCTGCTTTCTGGGCTGAGATGGGGAATCGCTGAATTTTGGACTCGGCTGGTGACAAAATGTTCCAAACACACCCCATGCACACCTCCACCGGGGAAAGTGCCAGAAACGAGTTCTGTTGGTAGTTTTTACACTACCCCGGTAGGCACCTGAAAGGCACCACAAAACTTGTTCTACCTGCTTTCTGGGCTAGAGTCTGTGAACAGCTGAGTTTTGGACTCGGCTGGTGACAAAATGTTCCAAACACACCCCATGCACAACTCCTCCGGGGAAGGTGCCAGAAACGAGTTCTGTTGGTAGTTTTTACACTACCCCGGTAGGCAGCTGAAAGGCACCACAAAACTTGTTCTACCTGCTTTCTGGGCTGAGATGGGGAACGGCTGAATTTTGGACTCGGCTGGTAACAAAATGTTCCAAACACACCCCATGCACAACTCCACCGGGGAAGGTGCCAGAAACGAGTTCTGTTGGTAGTTTTTACACTACCCCGGTAGGCAGCTGAAAGGCACCACAAAAGTTGTTCTACCTGCTTTCTGGGCTGAGATGGGGAATCGCTGAATTTTGGACTCGGCTGGTGACAAAATGTTCCAAACACACCCCATGCACAACTCCACCGGGGAAGGTGCCAGAAACGAGTTCTGTTGGTAGTTTTTACACTACCCCGGTAGGCAGCTGAAAGGCACCACAAAACTTGTTCTACCTGCTTTCTGGGCTGAGATGGGGAATCGCTGAATTTTGGACTCGGCTGGTGACAAAATGTTCCAAACACACCCCATGCACAACTCCACCGGGGAAGGTGCCAGAAACGAGTTCTGTTGGTAGTTTTTACACTACCCCGGTAGGCAGCTGAAAGGCACCACAAAACTTGTTCTACCTGCTTTCTGGGCTGAGATGGGGAATCGCTGAATTTTGGACTCGGCTGGTGACAAAATGTTCCAAACACACCCCATGCACACCTCCACCGGGGAAGGTGCCAGAAACGAGTTCTGTTGGTAGTTTTTACACTACCCCGGTAGGCAGCTGAAAGGCACCACAAAACTTGTTCTACCTGCTTTCTGGGCTGAGATGGGGAACGGCTGAGTTTTGGACTCGGCTGGTGACAAAATGTTCCAAACACACCCCATGCACACCTCCACCGGGGAAAGTGCCAGAAACGAGTTCTGTTGGTAGTTTTTACACTACCCCGGTAGGCAGCTGAAAGGCACCACAAAACTTGTTCTACCTGCTTTCTGGGCTGAGATGGGGAACGGCTGAGTTTTGGACTCGGCTGGTGACAAAATGTTCCAAACACACCCCATGCACAGCTCCACCGGGGAAGGTGCCAGAAACGAGTTCTGTTGGTAGTTTTTACACTACCCCGGTAGGCACCTGAAAGGCACCACAAAACTTGTTCTACCTGCTTTCTGGGCTAGAGTCTGTGAACAGCTGAGTTTTGGACTCGGCTGGTGACAAAATGTTCCAAACACACCCCATGCACAACTCCTCCGGGGAAGGTGCCAGAAACGAGTTCTGTTGGTAGTTTTTACACTACCCCGGTAGGCAGCTGAAAGGCACCACAAAACTTGTTCTACCTGCTTTCTGGGCTGAGATGGGGAACGGCTGAATTTTGGACTCGGCTGGTAACAAAATGTTCCAAACACACCCCATGCACAACTCCACCGGGGAAGGTGCCAGAAACGAGTTCTGTTGGTAGTTTTTACACTACCCCGGTAGGCAGCTGAAAGGCACCACAAAACTTGTTCTACCTGCTTTCTGGGCTGAGATGGGGAATCGCTGAATTTTGGACTCGGCTGGTGACAAAATGTTCCAAACACACCCCATGCACAACTCCACCGGGGAAGGTGCCAGAAAGGAGTTCTGTTGGTAGTTTTTACACTACCCCGGTAGGCAGCTGAAAGGCACCACAAAACTTGTTCTACCTGCTTTCTGGGCTGAGATGGGGAATCGCTGAATTTTGGACTCGGCTGGTGACAAAATGTTCCAAACACACCCCATGCACAACTCCACCGGGGAAGGTGCCAGAAACGACTTCTGTTGGTAGTTTTTACACTACCCCGGTAGGCAGCTGAAAGGCACCACAAAACTTGTTCTACCTGCTTTCTGGGCTGAGATGGGGAATCGCTGAATTTTGGACTCGGCTGGTGACAAAATGTTCCAAACACACCCCATGCACACCTCCACCGGGGAAAGTGCCAGAAACGAGTTCTGTTGGTAGTTTTTACACTACCCCAGTAGGCAGCTGAAAGGCACCACAAAACTTGTTCTACCTGCTTTCTGGGCTGAGATGGGGAACGGCTGAGTTTTGGACTCGGCTGGTGACAAAATGTTCCAAACACACCCCATGCACAGCTCCACCGGGGAAGGTGCCAGAAACGAGTTCTGTTGGTAGTTTTTACACTACCCCGGTAGGCACCTGAAAGGCGCCACAAAACTTGTTCTACCTGCTTTCTGGGCTGAGATGGGGAATCGCTGAATTTTGGACTCGGCTGGTGACAAAATGTTCCAAACACACCCCATGCACAACTCCACCGGGGAAGGTGCCAGAAACGAGTTCTGTTGGTAGTTTTTACACTACCCCGGTAGGCAGCTGAAAGGCACCACAAAACTTGTTCTACCTGCTTTCTGGGCTGAGATGGGGAATCGCTGAATTTTGGACTCGGCTGGTGACAAAATGTTCCAAACACACCCCATGCACAACTCCACCGGGGAAGGTGCCAGAAACGAGTTCTGTTGGTAGTTTTTACACTACCCCGGTAGGCAAGAGAAAGGCACCACAAAACTTGTTCTACCTGCTTTCTGGGCTGAGATGGGGAATCGCTGAATTTTGGACTCGGCTGGTGACAAAATGTTCCAAACACACCCCATGCACAACTCCACCGGGGAAGGTGCCAGAAACGAGTTCTGTTGGTAGTTTTTACAGTACCCCGGTAGGCAGCTGAAAGGCACCACAAAACTTGTTCTACCTGCTTTCTGGGCTGAGATGGAGAATCGCTGAATTTTGGACTCGGCTGGTGACAAAATGTTCCAAACACACCCCATGCACAACTCCTCCGGGGAAGGTGCCAGAAACGAGTTCTGTTGGTAGTTTTTACACTACCCCGGTAGGCAGCTGAAAGGCACCACAAAACTTGTTCTACCTGCTTTCTGGGCTGAGATGGGGAACGGCTGAATTTTGGACTCGGCTGGTAACAAAATGTTCCAAACACACCCCATGCACAACTCCACCGGGGAAGGTGCCAGAAACGAGTTCTGTTGGTAGTTTTTACACTACCCCGGTAGGCAGCTGAAAGGCACCACAAAACTTGTTCTACCTGCTTTCTGGGCTGAGATGGGGAATCGCTGAATTTTGGACTCGGCTGGTGACAAAATGTTCCAAACACACCCCATGCACAACTCCACCGGGGAAGGTGCCAGAAACGAGTTCTGTTGGTAGTTTTTACACTACCCCGGTAGGCAGCTGAAAGGCACCACAAAACTTGTTCTACCTGCTTTCTGGGCTGAGATGGGGAATCGCTGAATTTTGGACTCGGCTGGTGACAAAATGTTCCAAACACACCCCATGCACAACTCCACCGGGGAAGGTGCCAGAAACGAGTTCTGTTGGTAGTTTTTACACTACCCCGGTAGGCAGCTGAAAGGCACCACAAAACTTGTTCTACCTGCTTTCTGGGCTGAGATGGGGAATCGCTGAATTTTGGACTCGGCTGGTGACAAAATGTTCCAAACACACCCCATGCACACCTCCACCGGGGAAAGTGCCAGAAACGAGTTCTGTTGGTAGTTTTTACACTACCCCGGTAGGCAGCTGAAAGGCACCACAAAACTTGTTCTACCTGCTTTCTGGGCTGAGATGGGGAATCGCTGAATTTTGGACTCGGCTGGTGACAAAATGTTCCAAACACACCCCATGCACACCTCCACCGGGGAAAGTGCCAGAAACGAGTTCTGTTGGTAGTTTTTACACTACCCCGGTAGGCAGCTGAAAGGCACCACAAAACTTGTTCTACCTGCTTTCTGGGCTAGAGTCTGTGAACAGCTGAGTTTTGGACTCGGCTGGTGACAAAATGTTCCAAACACACCCCATGCACAACTCCTCCGGGGAAGGTGCCAGAAACGAGTTCTGTTGGTAGTTTTTACACTACCCCGGTAGGCAGCTGAAAGGCACCACAAAACTTGTTCTACCTGCTTTCTGGGCTGAGATGGGGAACGGCTGAATTTTGGACTCGGCTGGTAACAAAATGTTCCAAACACACCCCATGCACAACTCCACCGGGGAAGGTGCCAGAAACGAGTTCTGTTGGTAGTTTTTACACTACCCCGGTAGGCAGCTGAAAGGCACCACAAAAGTTGTTCTACCTGCTTTCTGGGCTGAGATGGGGAATCGCTGAATTTTGGACTCGGCTGGTGACAAAATGTTCCAAACACACCCCATGCACAACTCCACCGGGGAAGGTGCCAGAAACGAGTTCTGTTGGTAGTTTTTACACTACCCCGGTAGGCAGCTGAAAGGCACCACAAAACTTGTTCTACCTGCTTTCTGGGCTGAGATGGGGAATCGCTGAATTTTGGACTCGGCTGGTGACAAAATGTTCCAAACACACCCCATGCACAACTCCACCGGGGAAGGTGCCAGAAACGAGTTCTGTTGGTAGTTTTTACACTACCCCGGTAGGCAGCTGAAAGGCACCACAAAACTTGTTCTACCTGCTTTCTGGGCTGAGATGGGGAATCGCTGAATTTTGGACTCGGCTGGTGACAAAATGTTCCAAACACACCCCATGCACACCTCCACCGGGGAAAGTGCCAGAAACGAGTTCTGTTGGTAGTTTTTACACTACCCCGGTAGGCAGCTGAAAGGCACCACAAAACTTGTTCTACCTGCTTTCTGGGCTGAGATGGGGAACGGCTGAGTTTTGGACTCGGCTGGTGACAAAATGTTCCAAACACACCCCATGCACAGCTCCACCGGGGAAGGTGCCAGAAACGAGTTCTGTTGGTAGTTTTTACACTACCCCGGTAGGCACCTGAAAGGCACCACAAAACTTGTTCTACCTGCTTTCTGGGCTAGAGTCTGTGAACAGCTGAGTTTTGGACTCGGCTGGTGACAAAATGTTCCAAACACACCCCATGCACAACTCCTCCGGGGAAGGTGCCAGAAACGAGTTCTGTTGGTAGTTTTTACACTACCCCGGTAGGCAGCTGAAAGGCACCACAAAACTTGTTCTACCTGCTTTCTGGGCTGAGATGGGGAACGGCTGAATTTTGGACTCGGCTGGTAACAAAATGTTCCAAACACACCCCATGCACAACTCCACCGGGGAAGGTGCCAGAAACGAGTTCTGTTGGTAGTTTTTACACTACCCCGGTAGGCAGCTGAAAGGCACCACAAAAGTTGTTGTACCTGCTTTATGGGCTGAGATGGGGAATCGCTGAATTTTGGACTCGGCTGGTGACAAAATGTTCCAAACACACCCCATGCACAACTCCACCGGGGAAGGTGCCAGAAACGAGTTCTGTTGGTAGTTTTTACACTACCCCGGTAGGCAGCTGAAAGGCACCACAAAACTTTTTGTACCTGCTTTCTGGGCTGAGATGGAGAATCGCTGAATTTTGGACTCGGCTGGTGACAAAATGTTCCAAACACACCCCATGCACAACTCCACCGGGGAAGGTGCCAGAAACGAGTTCTGTTGGTAGTTTTTACACTACCCCGGTAGGCAGCTGAAAGGCACCACAAAACTTGTTCTACCTGCTTTCTGGGCTGAGATGGGGAACGGCTGAATTTTGGACTCGGCTGGTGACAAAATGTTCCAAACACACCCCATGCACAACTCCACCGGGGAAGGTGCCAGAAACGAGTTCTGTTGGTAGTTTTTACACTACCCCGGTAGGCAGCTGAAAGGCACCACAAAACTTGTTCTACCTGCTTTCTGGGCTGAGATGGGGAATCGCTGAATTTTGGACTCGGCTGGTGACAAAATGTTCCAAACACACCCCATGCACAACTCCACCGGGGAAGGTGCCAGAAACGAGTTCTGTTGGTAGTTTTTACACTACCCCGGTAGGCAGCTGAAAGGCACCACAAAACTTGTTCTACCTGCTTTCTGGGCTGAGATGGGGAACGGCTGAATTTTGGACTCGGCTGGTCACAAAATGTTCCAAACACACCCCATGCACAACTCCACCGGGGAAGGTGCCAGAAACGAGTTCTGTTGGTAGTTTTTACACTACCCCGGTAGGCAGCTGAAAGGCACCACAAAACTTGTTCTACCTGCTTTCCGGGCTGAGATGGGGAATAGCTGAATTTTGGACTCGGCTGGTGACAAAATGTTCCAAACACACCCCATGCACAACTCCACCGGGGAAGGTGCCAGAAACGAGTTCTGTTGGTAGTTTTTACACTACCCCGGTAGGCAGCTGAAAGGCACCACAAAACTTGTTCTACCTGCTTTCTGGGCTGAGATGGGGAATCGCTGAGTTTTGGACTCGGCTGGTGACAAAATGTTCCAAACACACCCCATGCACAACTCCACCGGGGAAGGTGCCAGAAACGAGTTCTGTTGGTAGTTTTTACACTACCCCGGTAGGCAGCTGAAAGGCACCACAAAACTTGTTCTACCTGCTTTCTGGGCTGAGATGGGGAATCGCTGAATTTTGGACTCGGCTGGTGACAAAATGTTCCAAACACACCCCATGCACAACTCCACCGGGGAAGGTGCCAGAAACGAGTTCTGTTGGTAGTTTTTACACTACCCCGGTAGGCAGCTGAAAGGCACCACAAAACTTGTTCTACCTGCTTTCTGGGCTGAGATGGGGAATCGCTGAATTTTGGACTCGGCTGGTGACAAAATGTTCCAAACACACCCCATGCACACCTCCACCGGGGAAAGTGCCAGAAACGAGTTCTGTTGGTAGTTTTTACACTACCCCGGTAGGCACCTGAAAGGCACCACAAAACTTGTTCTACCTGCTTTCTGGGCTAGAGTCTGTGAACAGCTGAGTTTTGGACTCGGCTGGTGACAAAATGTTCCAAACACACCCCATGCACAACTCCTCCGGGGAAGGTGCCAGAAACGAGTTCTGTTGGTAGTTTTTACACTACCCCGGTAGGCAGCTGAAAGGCACCACAAAACTTGTTCTACCTGCTTTCTGGGCTGAGATGGGGAACGGCTGAATTTTGGACTCGGCTGGTAACAAAATGTTCCAAACACACCCCATGCACAACTCCACCGGGGAAGGTGCCAGAAACGAGTTCTGTTGGTAGTTTTTACACTACCCCGGTAGGCAGCTGAAAGGCACCACAAAAGTTGTTCTACCTGCTTTCTGGGCTGAGATGGGGAATCGCTGAATTTTGGACTCGGCTGGTGACAAAATGTTCCAAACACACCCCATGCACAACTCCACCGGGGAAGGTGCCAGAAACGAGTTCTGTTGGTAGTTTTTACACTACCCCGGTAGGCAGCTGAAAGGCACCACAAAACTTGTTCTACCTGCTTTCTGGGCTGAGATGGGGAATCGCTGAATTTTGGACTCGGCTGGTGACAAAATGTTCCAAACACACCCCATGCACAACTCCACCGGGGAAGGTGCCAGAAACGAGTTCTGTTGGTAGTTTTTACACTACCCCGGTAGGCAGCTGAAAGGCACCACAAAACTTGTTCTACCTGCTTTCTGGGCTGAGATGGGGAATCGCTGAATTTTGGACTCGGCTGGTGACAAAATGTTCCAAACACACCCCATGCACACCTCCACCGGGGAAGGTGCCAGAAACGAGTTCTGTTGGTAGTTTTTACACTACCCCGGTAGGCAGCTGAAAGGCACCACAAAACTTGTTCTACCTGCTTTCTGGGCTGAGATGGGGAACGGCTGAGTTTTGGACTCGGCTGGTGACAAAATGTTCCAAACACACCCCATGCACACCTCCACCGGGGAAAGTGCCAGAAACGAGTTCTGTTGGTAGTTTTTACACTACCCCGGTAGGCAGCTGAAAGGCACCACAAAACTTGTTCTACCTGCTTTCTGGGCTGAGATGGGGAACGGCTGAGTTTTGGACTCGGCTGGTGACAAAATGTTCCAAACACACCCCATGCACAGCTCCACCGGGGAAGGTGCCAGAAACGAGTTCTGTTGGTAGTTTTTACACTACCCCGGTAGGCACCTGAAAGGCACCACAAAACTTGTTCTACCTGCTTTCTGGGCTAGAGTCTGTGAACAGCTGAGTTTTGGACTCGGCTGGTGACAAAATGTTCCAAACACACCCCATGCACAACTCCTCCGGGGAAGGTGCCAGAAACGAGTTCTGTTGGTAGTTTTTACACTACCCCGGTAGGCAGCTGAAAGGCACCACAAAACTTGTTCTACCTGCTTTCTGGGCTGAGATGGGGAACGGCTGAATTTTGGACTCGGCTGGTAACAAAATGTTCCAAACACACCCCATGCACAACTCCACCGGGGAAGGTGCCAGAAACGAGTTCTGTTGGTAGTTTTTACACTACCCCGGTAGGCAGCTGAAAGGCACCACAAAACTTGTTCTACCTGCTTTCTGGGCTGAGATGGGGAATCGCTGAATTTTGGACTCGGCTGGTGACAAAATGTTCCAAACACACCCCATGCACAACTCCACCGGGGAAGGTGCCAGAAAGGAGTTCTGTTGGTAGTTTTTACACTACCCCGGTAGGCAGCTGAAAGGCACCACAAAACTTGTTCTACCTGCTTTCTGGGCTGAGATGGGGAATCGCTGAATTTTGGACTCGGCTGGTGACAAAATGTTCCAAACACACCCCATGCACAACTCCACCGGGGAAGGTGCCAGAAACGACTTCTGTTGGTAGTTTTTACACTACCCCGGTAGGCAGCTGAAAGGCACCACAAAACTTGTTCTACCTGCTTTCTGGGCTGAGATGGGGAATCGCTGAATTTTGGACTCGGCTGGTGACAAAATGTTCCAAACACACCCCATGCACACCTCCACCGGGGAAAGTGCCAGAAACGAGTTCTGTTGGTAGTTTTTACACTACCCCAGTAGGCAGCTGAAAGGCACCACAAAACTTGTTCTACCTGCTTTCTGGGCTGAGATGGGGAACGGCTGAGTTTTGGACTCGGCTGGTGACAAAATGTTCCAAACACACCCCATGCACAGCTCCACCGGGGAAGGTGCCAGAAACGAGTTCTGTTGGTAGTTTTTACACTACCCCGGTAGGCACCTGAAAGGCGCCACAAAACTTGTTCTACCTGCTTTCTGGGCTGAGATGGGGAATCGCTGAATTTTGGACTCGGCTGGTGACAAAATGTTCCAAACACACCCCATGCACAACTCCACCGGGGAAGGTGCCAGAAACGAGTTCTGTTGGTAGTTTTTACACTACCCCGGTAGGCAGCTGAAAGGCACCACAAAACTTGTTCTACCTGCTTTCTGGGCTGAGATGGGGGAATCGCTGAATTTTGGACTCGGCTGGTGACAAAATGTTCCAAACACACCCCATGCACAACTCCACCGGGGAAGGTGCCAGAAACGAGTTCTGTTGGTAGTTTTTACACTACCCCGGTAGGCAAGAGAAAGGCACCACAAAACTTGTTCTACCTGCTTTCTGGGCTGAGATGGGGAATCGCTGAATTTTGGACTCGGCTGGTGACAAAATGTTCCAAACACACCCCATGCACAACTCCACCGGGGAAGGTGCCAGAAACGAGTTCTGTTGGTAGTTTTTACAGTACCCCGGTAGGCAGCTGAAAGGCACCACAAAACTTGTTCTACCTGCTTTCTGGGCTGAGATGGAGAATCGCTGAATTTTGGACTCGGCTGGTGACAAAATGTTCCAAACACACCCCATGCACAACTCCTCCGGGGAAGGTGCCAGAAACGAGTTCTGTTGGTAGTTTTTACACTACCCCGGTAGGCAGCTGAAAGGCACCACAAAACTTGTTCTACCTGCTTTCTGGGCTGAGATGGGGAACGGCTGAATTTTGGACTCGGCTGGTAACAAAATGTTCCAAACACACCCCATGCACAACTCCACCGGGGAAGGTGCCAGAAACGAGTTCTGTTGGTAGTTTTTACACTACCCCGGTAGGCAGCTGAAAGGCACCACAAAACTTGTTCTACCTGCTTTCTGGGCTGAGATGGGGAATCGCTGAATTTTGGACTCGGCTGGTGACAAAATGTTCCAAACACACCCCATGCACAACTCCACCGGGGAAGGTGCCAGAAACGAGTTCTGTTGGTAGTTTTTACACTACCCCGGTAGGCAGCTGAAAGGCACCACAAAACTTGTTCTACCTGCTTTCTGGGCTGAGATGGGGAATCGCTGAATTTTGGACTCGGCTGGTGACAAAATGTTCCAAACACACCCCATGCACAACTCCACCGGGGAAGGTGCCAGAAACGAGTTCTGTTGGTAGTTTTTACACTACCCCGGTAGGCAGCTGAAAGGCACCACAAAACTTGTTCTACCTGCTTTCTGGGCTGAGATGGGGAATCGCTGAATTTTGGACTCGGCTGGTGACAAAATGTTCCAAACACACCCCATGCACACCTCCACCGGGGAAAGTGCCAGAAACGAGTTCTGTTGGTAGTTTTTACACTACCCCGGTAGGCAGCTGAAAGGCACCACAAAACTTGTTCTACCTGCTTTCTGGGCTGAGATGGGGAACGGCTGAGTTTTGGACTCGGCTGGTGACAAAATGTTCCAAACACACCCCATGCACAGCTCCACCGGGGAAGGTGCCAGAAACGAGTTCTGTTGGTAGTTTTTACACTACCCCGGTAGGCACCTGAAAGGCACCACAAAACTTGTTCTACCTGCTTTCTGGGCTGAGATGGGGAATCGCTGAATTTTGGACTCGGCTGGTGACAAAATGTTCCAAACACACCCCATGCACAACTCCACCGGGGAAGGTGCCAGAAACGAGTTCTGTTGGTAGTTTTTACACTACCCCGGTAGGCAGCTGAAAGGCACCACAAAACTTGTTCTACCTGCTTTCTGGGCTGAGATGGAGAATCGCTGAATTTTGGACTCGGCTGGTGACAAAATGTTCCAAACACACCCCATGCACACCTCCACCGGGGAAAGTGCCAGAAACGAGTTCTGTTGGTAGTTTTTACACTACCCCGGTAGGCACCTGAAAGGCACCACAAAACTTGTTCTACCTGCTTTCTGGGCTAGAGTCTGTGAACAGCTGAGTTTTGGACTCGGCTGGTGACAAAATGTTCCAAACACACCCCATGCACAACTCCTCCGGGGAAGGTGCCAGAAACGAGTTCTGTTGGTAGTTTTTACACTACCCCGGTAGGCAGCTGAAAGGCACCACAAAACTTGTTCTACCTGCTTTCTGGGCTGAGATGGGGAACGGCTGAATTTTGGACTCGGCTGGTAACAAAATGTTCCAAACACACCCCATGCACAACTCCACCGGGGAAGGTGCCAGAAACGAGTTCTGTTGGTAGTTTTTACACTACCCCGGTAGGCAGCTGAAAGGCACCACAAAACTTGTTCTACCTGCTTTCCGGGCTGAGATGGGGAATCGCTGAATTTTGGACTCGGCTGGTGACAAAATGTTCCAAACACACCCCATGCACAACTCCACCGGGGAAGGTGCCAGAAACGAGTTCTGTTGGTAGTTTTTACACTACCCCGGTAGGCAGCTGAAAGGCACCACAAAACGTGTTCTACCTGCTTTCTGGGCTGAGATGGGGAATCGCTGAATTTTGGACTCGGCTGGTGACAAAATGTTCCAAACACACCCCATGCACAACTCCACCGGGGAAGGTGCCAGAAACGACTTCTGTTGGTAGTTTTTACACTACCCCGGTAGGCAGCTGAAAGGCACCACAAAACTTGTTCTACCTGCTTTCTGGGCTGAGATGGGGAATCGCTGAATTTTGGACTCGGCTGGTGACAAAATGTTCCAAACACACCCCATGCACACCTCCACCGGGGAAAGTGCCAGAAACGAGTTCTGTTGGTAGTTTTTACACTACCCCGGTAGGCAGCTGAAAGGCACCACAAAACTTGTTCTACCTGCTTTCTGGGCTGAGATGGGGAACGGCTGAGTTTTGGACTCGGCTGGTGACAAAATGTTCCAAACACACCCCATGCACAGCTCCACCGGGGAAGGTGCCAGAAACGAGTTCTGTTGGTAGTTTTTACACTACCCCGGTAGGCACCTGAAAGGCGCCACAAAACTTGTTCTACCTGCTTTCTGGGCTGAGATGGGGAATCGCTGAATTTTGGACTCGGCTGGTGACAAAATGTTCCAAACACACCCCATGCACAACTCCACCGGGGAAGGTGCCAGAAACGAGTTCTGTTGGTAGTTTTTACACTACCCCGGTAGGCAGCTGAAAGGCACCACAAAACTTGTTCTACCTGCTTTCTGGGCTGAGATGGGGAATCGCTGAATTTTGGACTCGGCTGGTGACAAAATGTTCCAAACACACCCCATGCACAACTCCACCGGGGAAGGTGCCAGAAACGAGTTCTGTTGGTAGTTTTTACACTACCCCGGTAGGCAAGAGAAAGGCACCACAAAACTTGTTCTACCTGCTTTCTGGGCTGAGATGGGGAATCGCTGAATTTTGGACTCGGCTGCTGACAAAATGTTCCAAACACACCCCATGCACAACTCCACCGGGGAAGGTGCCAGAAACGAGTTCTGTTGGTAGTTTTTACACTACCCCGGTAGGCAGCTGAAAGGCACCACAAAACTTGTTCTACCTGCTTTCTGGGCTGAGATGGAGAATCGCTGAATTTTGGACTCGGCTGGTGACAAAATGTTCCAAACACACCCCATGCACAACTCCACCGGGGAAGGTGCCAGAAACGAGTTCTGTTGGTAGTTTTTACACTACCCCGGTAGGCAGCTGAAAGGCACCACAAAACTTGTTCTACCTGCTTTCTGGGCTGAGATGGGGAATCGCTGAATTTTGGACTCGGCTGGTGACAAAATGTCCCAAACACACCCCATGCACAACTCCACCGGGGAAGGTGCCAGAAACGAGTTCTGTTGGTAGTTTTTACACTACCCCGGTAGGCAGCTGAAAGGCACCACAAAACTTGTTCTACCTGCTTTCTGGGCTGAGATGGGGAATCGCTGAATTTTGGACTCGGCTGGTGACAAAATGTCCCAAACACACCCCATGCACAACTCCACCGGGGAAGGTGCCAGAAACGAGTTCTGTTGGTAGTTTTTACACTACCCCGGTAGGCAGCTGAAAGGCACCACAAAACTTGTTCTACCTGCTTTCTGGGCTGAGATGGGGAATCGCTGAATTTTGGACTCGGCTGGTGACAAAATGTTCCAAACACACCCCATGCACAACTCCACCGGGGAAGGTGCCAGAAACGAGTTCTGTTGGTAGTTTTTACACTACCCCGGTAGGCAAGAGAAAGGCACCACAAAACTTGTTCTACCTGCTTTCTGGGCTGAGACGGGGAATCGCTGAATTTTGGACTCGGCTGGTGACAAAATGTTCCAAACACACCCCATGCACAACTCCACCGGGGAAGGTGCCAGAAACGAGTTCTGTTGGTAGTTTTTACACTACCCCGGTAGGCAAGAGAAAGGCACCACAAAACTTGTTCTACCTGCTTTCTGGGCTGAGATGGGGAATCGCTGAATTTTGGACTCGGCTGGTGACAAAATGTTCCAAACACACCCCATGCACAGCTCCACCGGGGAAGGTGCCAGAAACGAGTTCTGTTGGTAGTTTTTACACTACCCCGGTAGGCAGCTGAAAGGCACCACAAAACTTGTTCTCCCTGCTTTCTGGGCTTGAGATGGGGAATCGCTGAATTTTGGACTCGGCTGGTGACAAAATGTTCCAAACACACCCCATGCACAACTCCACCGGGGAAGGTGACAGAAAGGAGTTCTGTTGGTAGTTTTTACACTACCCCGGTAGGCAGCTGAAAGGCACCACAAAACTTGTTCTACCTGCTTTCTGGGCTGAGATGGGGAACGGCTGAATTTTGGACTCGGCTGGTGACAAAATGTTCCAAACACACCCCATGCACAACTCCACCGGGGAAGGTGCCAGAAACGAGTTCTGTTGGTAGTTTTTACACTACCCCGGTAGGCAGCTGAAAGGCACCACAAAACTTGTTGTACCTGCTTTCTGGGCTGAGATGGGGAATCGCTGAATTTTGGACTCGGCTGGTGACAAAATGTTCCAAACACACCCCATGCACAACTCCACCGGGGAAGGTGCCAGAAACGAGTTCTGTTGGTAGTTTTTACACTACCCCGGTAGGCAGCTGAAAGGCACCACAAAACTTGTTCTACCTGCTTTCTGGGCTGAGATGGGGAATCGCTGAATTTTGGACTCGGCTGGTGACAAAATGTTCCAAACACACCCCATGCACAACTCCACCGGGGAAGGTGCCAGAAACGAGTTCTGTTGGTAGTTTTTACACTACCCCGGTAGGCACCTGAAAGGCACCACAAAACTTGTTCTACCTGCTTTCTGGGCTGAGATGGGGAATCGCTGAATTTTGGACTCGGCTGGTGACAAAATGTTCCAAACACACCCCATGCACAACTCCACCGGGGAAGGTGCCAGAAACGAGTTCTGTTGGTAGTTTTTACACTACCCCGGTAGGCAAGAGAAAGGCACCACAAAACTTGTTCTACCTGCTTTCTGGGCTGAGATGGGGAATCGCTGAATTTTGGACTCGGCTGGTGACAAAATGTTCCAAACACACCCCATGCACAACTCCACCGGGGAAGGTGCCAGAAACGAGTTCTGTTGGTAGTTTTTACACTACCCCGGTAGGCAGCTGAAAGGCACCACAAAACTTGTTCTACCTGCTTTCTGGGCTGAGATGGAGAATCGCTGAATTTTGGACTCGGCTGGTGACAAAATGTTCCAAACACACCCCATGCACACCTCCACCGGGGAAAGTGCCAGAAACGAGTTCTGTTGGTAGTTTTTACACTACCCCGGTTGGCAGCTGAAAGGCACCACAAAACTTGTTCTACCTGCTTTCTGGGCTGAGATGGGGAACGGCTGAGTTTTGGACTCGGCTGGTGACAAAATGTTCCAAACACACCCCATGCACAGCTCCACCGGGGAAGGTGCCAGAAACGAGTTCTGTTGGTAGTTTTTACAGTACCCCGGTAGGCAGCTGAAAGGCACCACAAAACTTGTTCTACCTGCTTTCTGGGCTGAGATGGGGAATCGCTGAATTTTGGACTCGGCTGGTGACAAAATGTTCCAAACACACCCCATGCACAACTCCACCGGGGAAGGTGCCAGAAACGAGTTCTGTTGGTAGTTTTTACACTACCCCGGTAGGCAGCTGAAAGGCACCACAAAACTTGTTCTACCTGCTTTCTGGGCTGAGATGGGGAATCGCTGAATTTTGGACTCGGCTGGTGACAAAATGTTCCAAACACACCCCATGCACAACTCCACCGGGGAAGGTGCCAGAAACGAGTTCTGTTGGTAGTTTTTACACTACCCCGGTAGGCAGCTGAAAGGCACCACAAAACTTGTTCTACCTGCTTTCTGGGCTGAGATGGGGAATCGCTGAATTTTGGACTCGGCTGGTGACAAAATGTTCCAAACACACCCCATGCACAACTCCAACGGGGAAGGTGCCAGAAACGAGTTCTGTTGGTAGTTTTTACACTACCCCGGTAGGCAGCTGAAAGGCACCACAAAACTTGTTCTACCTGCTTTCTGGGCTGAGATGGAGAATCGCTGAATTTTGGACTCGGCTGGTGACAAAATGTTCCAAACACACCCCATGCACACCTCCACCGGGGAAAGTGCCAGAAACGAGTTCTGTTGGTAGTTTTTACACTACCCCGGTTGGCAGCTGAAAGGCACCACAAAACTTGTTCTACCTGCTTTCCGGGCTGAGATGGGGAACGGCTGAGTTTTGGACTCGGCTGGTGACAAAATGTTCCAAACACACCCCATGCACAGCTCCACCGGGGAAGGTGCCAGAAACGAGTTCTGTTGGTAGTTTTTACACTACCCCGGTAGGCACCTGAAAGGCACCACAAAACTTGTTCTACCTGCTTTCTGGGCTGAGATGGGGAATCGCTGAATTTTGGACTCGGCTGGTGACAAAATGTTCCAAACACACCCCATGCACAACTCCACCGGGGAAGGTGCCAGAAACGAGTTCTGTTGGTAGTTTTTACACTACCCCGGTAGGCAGCTGAAAGGCACCACAAAACTTGTTCTACCTGCTTTCTGGGCTGAGATGGGGAATCGCTGAATTTTGGACTCGGCTGCTGACAAAATGTTCCAAACACACCCCATGCACAACTCCACCGGGGAAGGTGCCAGAAACGAGTTCTGTTGGTAGTTTTTACACTACCCCGGTAGGCAGCTGAAAGGCACCACAAAACTTGTTCTACCTGCTTTCTGGGCTGAGATGGGGAATCGCTGAATTTTGGACTCGGCTGGTGACAAAATGTTCCAAACACACCCCATGCACAACTCCACCGGGGAAGGTGCCAGAAACGAGTTCTGTTGGTAGTTTTTACACTACCCCGGTAGGCAGCTGAAAGGCACCACAAAACTTGTTCTACCTGCTTTCTGGGCTGAGATGGGGAATCGCTGAATTTTGGACTCGGCTGGTGACAAAATGTTCCAAACACACCCCATGCACAACTCCACCGGGGAAGGTGCCAGAAACGAGTTCTGTTGGTAGTTTTTACACTACCCCGGTAGGCAAGAGAAAGGCACCACAAAACTTGTTCTACCTGCTTTCTGGGCTGAGATGGGGAATCGCTGAATTTTGGACTCGGCTGGTGACAAAATGTTCCAAACACACCCCATGCACAACTCCACCGGGGAAGGTGCCAGAAACGAGTTCTGTTGGTAGCTTTTACACTACCCCGGTTGGCAGCTGAAAGGCACCACAAAACTTGTTCTACCTGCTTTCTGGGCTGAGATGGGGAACGGCTGAGTTTTGGACTCGGCTGGTGACAAAATGTTCCAAACACACCCCATGCACAACTCCAACGGGGAAGGTGCCAGAAACGAGTTCTGTTGGTAGTTTTTACACTACCCCGGTAGGCAGCTGAAAGGCACCACAAAACTTGTTCTCCCTGCTTTCTGGGCTTGAGATGGGGAATCGCTGAATTTTGGACTCGGCTGGTGACAAAATGTTCCAAACACACCCCATGCACAACTCCACCGGGGAAGGTGACAGAAAGGAGTTCTGTTGGTAGTTTTTACACTACCCCGGTAGGCAGCTGAAAGGCACCACAAAACTTGTTCTACCTGCTTTCTGGGCTGAGATGGGGAACGGCTGAATTTTGGACTCGGCTGGTGACAAAATGTTCCAAACACACCCCATGCACAACTCCACCGGGGAAGGTGCCAGAAACGAGTTCTGTTGGTAGTTTTTACACTACCCCGGTAGGCAGCTGAAAGGCACCACAAAACTTGTTCTACCTGCTTTCTGGGCTGAGATGGGGAATCGCTGAATTTTGGACTCGGCTGGTGACAAAATGTTCCAAACACACCCCATGCACAACTCCACCGGGGAAGGTGCCAGAAACGAGTTCTGTTGGTAGTTTTTACACTACCCCGGTAGGCAGCTGAAAGGCACCACAAAACTTGTTCTACCTGCTTTCTGGGCTGAGATGGGGAATCGCTGAATTTTGGACTCGGCTGGTGACAAAATGTTCCAAACACACCCCATGCACAACTCCACCGGGGAAGGTGCCAGAAACGAGTTCTGTTGGTAGTTTTTACACTACCCCGGTAGGCACCTGAAAGGCACCACAAAACTTGTTCTACCTGCTTTCTGGGCTGAGATGGGGAATCGCTGAATTTTGGACTCGGCTGGTGACAAAATGTTCCAAACACACCCCATGCACAACTCCACCGGGGAAGGTGCCAGAAACGAGTTCTGTTGGTAGTTTTTACACTACCCCGGTAGGCAAGAGAAAGGCACCACAAAACTTGTTCTACCTGCTTTCTGGGCTGAGATGGGGAATCGCTGAATTTTGGACTCGGCTGGTGACAAAATGTTCCAAACACACCCCATGCACAACTCCACCGGGGAAGGTGCCAGAAACGAGTTCTGTTGGTAGTTTTTACACTACCCCGGTAGGCAGCTGAAAGGCACCACAAAACTTGTTCTACCTGCTTTCTGGGCTGAGATGGAGAATCGCTGAATTTTGGACTCGGCTGGTGACAAAATGTTCCAAACACACCCCATGCACACCTCCACCGGGGAAAGTGCCAGAAACGAGTTCTGTTGGTAGTTTTTACACTACCCCGGTTGGCAGCTGAAAGGCACCACAAAACTTGTTCTACCTGCTTTCTGGGCTGAGATGGGGAACGGCTGAGTTTTGGACTCGGCTGGTGACAAAATGTTCCAAACACACCCCATGCACAGCTCCACCGGGGAAGGTGCCAGAAACGAGTTCTGTTGGTAGTTTTTACACTACCCCGGTAGGCAGCTGAAAGGCACCACAAAACTTGTTCTACCTGCTTTCTGGGCTGAGATGGGGAATCGCTGAATTTTGGACTCGGCTGGTGACAAAATGTTCCAAACACACCCCATGCACAACTCCACCGGGGAAGGTGCCAGAAACGAGTTCTGTTGGTAGTTTTTACACTACCCCGGTAGGCAGCTGAAAGGCACCACAAAACTTGTTCTACCTGCTTTCTGGGCTGAGATGGGGAATCGCTGAATTTTGGACTCGGCTGGTGACAAAATGTTCCAAACACACCCCATGCACAACTCCACCGGGGAAGGTGCCAGAAACGAGTTCTGTTGGTAGTTTTTACACTACCCCGGTAGGCAGCTGAAAGGCACCACAAAACTTGTTCTACCTGCTTTCTGGGCTGAGATGGGGAATCGCTGAATTTTGGACTCGGCTGGTGACAAAATGTTCCAAACACACCCCATGCACAACTCCAACGGGGAAGGTGCCAGAAACGAGTTCTGTTGGTAGTTTTTACACTACGCCGGTAGGCAGCTGAAAGGCACCACAAAACTTGTTCTACCTGCTTTCTGGGCTGAGATGGAGAATCGCTGAATTTTGGACTCGGCTGGTGACAAAATGTTCCAAACACACCCCATGCACACCTCCACCGGGGAAAGTGCCAGAAACGAGTTCTGTTGGTAGTTTTTACACTACCCCGGTTGGCAGCTGAAAGGCACCACAAAACTTGTTCTACCTGCTTTCCGGGCTGAGATGGGGAACGGCTGAGTTTTGGACTCGGCTGGTGACAAAATGTTCCAAACACACCCCATGCACAGCTCCACCGGGGAAGGTGCCAGAAACGAGTTCTGTTGGTAGTTTTTACACTACCCCGGTAGGCACCTGAAAGGCACCACAAAACATGTTCTACCTGCTTTCTGGGCTGAGATGGGGAATCGCTGAATTTTGGACTCGGCTGGTGACAAAATGTTCCAAACACACCCCATGCACAACTCCACCGGGGAAGGTGCCAGAAACGAGTTCTGTTGGTAGTTTTTACACTACCCCGGTAGGCAGCTGAAAGGCACCACAAAACTTGTTCTCCCTGCTTTCTGGGCTTGAGATGGGGAATCGCTGAATTTTGGACTCGACTGGTGACAAAATGTTCCAAACACACCCCATGCACAACTCCACCGGGGAAGGTGACAGAAAGGAGTTCTGTTGGTAGTTTTTACACTACCCCGGTAGGCAGCTGAAAGGCACCACAAAACTTGTTCTACCTGCTTTCTGGGCTGAGATGGGGAACGGCTGAATTTTGGACTCGGCTGGTGACAAAATGTTCCAAACACACCCCATGCACAATTCCACCGGGGAAGGTGCCAGAAACGAGTTCTGTTGGTAGTTTTTACAGTACCCCGGTAGGCAGCTGAAAGGCACCACAAAACGTGTTCTACCTGCTTTCTGGGCTGAGATGGAGAATCGCTGAATTTTGGACTCGGCTGGTGACAAAATGTTCCAAACACACCCCATGCACAACTCCACCGGGGAAGGTGCCAGAAACGAGTTCTGTTGGTAGTTTTTACACTACCCCGGTAGGCAGCTGAAAGGCACCACAAAAGTTGTTCTACCTGCTTTCTGGGCTGAGATGGGGAATCGCTGAATTTTGGACTCGGCTGGTGACAAAATGTTCCAAACACACCCCATGCACAACTCCACCGGGGAAGGTGCCAGAAACGAGTTCTGTTGGTAGTTTTTACACTACCCCGGTAGGCAGCTGAAAGGCACCACAAAACTTGTTCTACCTGCTTTCTGGGCTGAGATGGGGAATCGCTGAATTTTGGACTCGGCTGGTGACAAAATGTTCCAAACACACCCCATGCACAACTCCACCGGGGAAGGTGCCAGAAACGAGTTCTGTTGGTAGTTTTTACACTACCCCGGTAGGCAGCTGAAAGGCACCACAAAACTTGTTCTACCTGCTTTCTGGGCTGAGATGGGGAATCGCTGAATTTTGGACTCGGCTGGTGACAAAATGTTCCAAACACACCCCATGCACAACTCCACCGGGGAAGGTGCCAGAAACGAGTTCTGTTGGTAGTTTTTACACTACCCCGGTAGGCAGCTGAAAGGCACCACAAAAGTTTTTCTACCTGCTTTCTGGGCTGAGATGGGGAATCGCTGAATTTTGGACTCGGCTGGTGACAAAATGTTCCAAACACACCCCATGCACAACTCCACCGGGGAAGGTGCCAGAAACGAGTTCTGTTGGTAGTTTTTACACTACCCCGGTAGGCAGCTGAAAGGCACCACAAAACTTGTTCTACCTGCTTTCTGGGCTGAGATGGGGAATCGCTGAATTTTGGACTCGGCTGGTGACAAAATGTTCCAAACACACCCCATGCACAACTCCACCGGGGAAGGTGCCAGAAACGAGTTCTGTTGGTAGTTTTTACACTACCCCGGTAGGCAGCTGAAAGGCACCACAAAACTTGTTCTACCTGCTTTCTGGGCTGAGATGGGGAATCGCTGAATTTTGGACTCGGCTGGTGACAAAATGTTCCAAACACACCCCATGCACAACTCCACCGGGGAAGGTGCCAGAAACGAGTTCTGTTGGTAGTTTTTACACTACCCCGGTAGGCAGCTGAAAGGCACCACAAAACTTGTTCTACCTGCTTTCTGGGCTGAGATGGGGAATCGCTGAATTTTGGACTCGGCTGGTGACAAAATGTTCCAAACACACCCCATGCACAACTCCACCGGGGAAGGTGCCAGAAACGAGTTCTGTTGGTAGTTTTTACACTACCCCGGTAGGCAGCTGAAAGGCACCACAAAACTTGTTCTACCTGCTTTCTGGGCTGAGATGGGGAATCGCTGAATTTTGGACTCGGCTGCTGACAAAATGTTCCAAACACACCCCATGCACAACTCCACCGGGGAAGGTGCCAGAAACGAGTTCTGTTGGTAGTTTTTACACTACCCCGGTAGGCAGCTGAAAGGCACCACAAAACTTGTTCTACCTGCTTTCTGGGCTGAGATGGGGAATCGCTGAATTTTGGACTCGGCTGGTGACAAAATGTTCCAAACACACCCCATGCACACCTCCACCGGGGAAAGTGCCAGAAACGAGTTCTGTTGGTAGTTTTTACACTACCCCGGTAGGCAGCTGAAAGGCACCACAAAACTTGTTCTACCTGCTTTCTGGGCTGAGATGGGGAACGGCTGAGTTTTGGACTCGGCTGGTGACAAAATGTTCCAAACACACCCCATGCACAACTCCACCGGGGAAGGTGCCAGAAACGAGTTCTGTTGGTAGTTTTTACACTACCCCGGTAGGCAGCTGAAAGGCACCACAAAACTTGTTCTACCTGCTTTCTGGGCTGAGATGGGGAATCGCTGAATTTTGGACTCGGCTGGTGACAAAATGTTCCAAACACACCCCATGCACAACTCCACCGGGGAAGGTGCCAGAAACGAGTTCTGTTGGTAGTTTTTACACTACCCCGGTAGGCAGCTGAAAGGCACCACAAAACTTGTTCTACCTGCTTTCTGGGCTGAGATGGGGAATCGCTGAATTTTGGACTCGGCTGGTGACAAAATGTTCCAAACACACCCCATGCACAACTCCACCGGGGAAGGTGCCAGAAACGAGTTCTGTTGGTAGTTTTTACACTACCCCGGTAGGCAGCTGAAAGGCACCACAAAACTTGTTCTACCTGCTTTCTGGGCTGAGATGGGGAATCGCTGAATTTTGGACTCGGCTGGTGACAAAATGTCCCAAACACACCCCATGCACAACTCCACCGGGGAAGGTGCCAGAAAGGAGTTCTGTTGGTAGTTTTTACACTACCCCGGTAGGCAGCTGAAAGGCACCACAAAACTTGTTCTACCTGCTTTCTGGGCTGAGATGGGGAATCGCTGAATTTTGGACTCGGCTGGTGACAAAATGTTCCAAACACACCCCATGCACAACTCCACCGGGGAAGGTGCCAGAAACGAGTTCTGTTGGTAGTTTTTACACTACCCCGGTAGGCAAGAGAAAGGCACCACAAAACTTGTTCTACCTGCTTTCTGGGCTGAGATGGGGAATCGCTGAATTTTGGACTCGGCTGGTGACAAAATGTTCCAAACACACCCCATGCACAACTCCACCGGGGAAGGTGCCAGAAACGAGTTCTGTTGGTAGTTTTTACACTACCCCGGTAGGCAGCTGAAAGGCACCACAAAACTTGTTCTACCTGCTTTCTGGGCTGAGATGGGGAATCGCTGAATTTTGGACTCGGCTGGTGACAAAATGTTCCAAACACACCCCATGCACAACTCCACCGGGGAAGGTGCCAGAAACGAGTTCTGTTGGTAGTTTTTACACTACCCCGGTAGGCAAGAGAAAGGCACCACAAAACTTGTTCTACCTGCTTTCTGGGCTGAGATGGAGAATCGCTGAATTTTGGACTCGGCTGGTGACAAAATGTTCCAAACACACCCCATGCACAACTCCACCGGGGAAGGTGCCAGAAACGAGTTCTGTTGGTAGTTTTTACACTACCCCGGTAGGCACCTGAAAGGCACCACAAAACTTGTTCTACCTGCTTTCTGGGCTGAGATGGGGAATCGCTGAATTTTGGACTCGGCTGCTGACAAAATGTTCCAAACACACCCCATGCACAACTCCACCGGGGAAGGTGCCAGAAACGAGTTCTGTTGGTAGTTTTTACACTACCCCGGTAGGCAGCTGAAAGGCACCACAAAACTTGTTCTACCTGCTTTCTGGGCTGAGATGGGGAATCGCTGAATTTTGGACTCGGCTGGTGACAAAATGTTCCAAACACACCCCATGCACAACTCCACCGGGGAAGGTGCCAGAAACGAGTTCTGTTGGTAGTTTTTACACTACCCCGGTAGGCAGCTGAAAGGCACCACAAAACTTGTTCTACCTGCTTTCTGGGCTGAGATGGGGAATCGCTGAATTTTGGACTCGGCTGGTGACAAAATGTTCCAAACACACCCCATGCACAACTCCACCGGGGAAGGTGCCAGAAACGAGTTCTGTTGGTAGTTTTTACACTACCCCGGTAGGCAGCTGAAAGGCACCACAAAACTTGTTCTACCTGCTTTCTGGGCTGAGATGGGGAATCGCTGAATTTTGGACTCGGCTGGTGACAAAATGTTCCAAACACACCCCATGCACAACTCCACCGGGGAAGGTGCCAGAAACGAGTTCTGTTGGTAGTTTTTACACTACCCCGGTAGGCAGCTGAAAGGCACCACAAAACTTGTTCTCCCTGCTTTCTGGGCTTGAGATGGGGAATCGCTGAATTTTGGACTCGGCTGGTGACAAAATGTTCCAAACACACCCCATGCACAACTCCACCGGGGAAGGTGCCAGAAACGAGTTCTGTTGGTAGTTTTTACACTACCCCGGTAGGCAGCTGAAAGGCACCACAAAACTTGTTCTACCTGCTTTCTGGGCTGAGATGGGGAATCGCTGAATTTTGGACTCGGCTGGTGACAAAATGTTCCAAACACACCCCATGCACAACTCCACCGGGGAAGGTGCCAGAAACGAGTTCTGTTGGTAGTTTTTACACTACCCCGGTAGGCAAGAGAAAGGCACCACAAAACTTGTTCTACCTGCTTTCTGGGCTGAGATGGGGAATCGCTGAATTTTGTGTGGGACTCGGCTGGTGACAAAATGTTCCAAACACACCCCATGCACAACTCCACCGGGGAAGGTGCCAGAAACGAGTTCTGTTGGTAGTTTTTACACTACCCCGGTAGGCAAGGAAAGGCACCACAAAACTTGTTCTACCTGCTTTCTGGGCTGAGATGGGGAATCGCTGAATTTTGGACTCGGCTGGTGACAAAATGTTCCAAACACACCCCATGCACAACTCCACCGGGGAAGGTGCCAGAAACGAGTTCTGTTGGTAGTTTTTACACTACCCCGGTAGGCAAGAGAAAGGCACCACAAAACTTGTTCTACCTGCTTTCTGGGCTGAGATGGGGAATCGCTGAATTTTGGACTCGGCTGGTGACAAAATGTTCCAAACACACCCCATGCACAACTCCACCGGGGAAGGTGCCAGAAACGAGTTCTGTTGGTAGTTTTTACACTACCCCGGTAGGCAGCTGAAAGGCACCACAAAACTTGTTCTACCTGCTTTCTGGGCTGAGATGGGGAATCGCTGAATTTTGGACTCGGCTGGTGACAAAATGTTCCAAACACACCCCATGCACAACTCCACCGGGGAAGGTGCCAGAAACGAGTTCTGTTGGTAGTTTTTACACTACCCCGGTAGGCAAGAGAAAGGCACCACAAAACTTGTTCTACCTGCTTTCTGGGCTGAGATGGAGAATCGCTGAATTTTGGACTCGGCTGGTGACAAAATGTTCCAAACACACCCCATGCACAACTCCACCGGGGAAGGTGCCAGAAACGAGTTCTGTTGGTAGTTTTTTACACTACCCCGGTAGGCACCTGAAAGGCACCACAAAACTTGTTCTACCTGCTTTCTGGGCTGAGATGGGGAATCGCTGAATTTTGGACTCGGCTGGTGACAAAATGTTCCAAACACACCCCATGCACAACTCCACCGGGGAAGGTGCCAGAAACGAGTTCTGTTGGTAGTTTTTACACTACCCCGGTAGGCAGCTGAAAGGCACCACAAAACTTGTTCTACCTGCTTTCTGGGCTGAGATGGGGAATCGCTGAATTTTGGACTCGGCTGGTGACAAAATGTTCCAAACACACCCCATGCACAACTCCACCGGGGAAGGTGCCAGAAACGAGTTCTGTTGGTAGTTTTTACACTACCCCGGTAGGCAGCTGAAAGGCACCACAAAACTTGTTCTACCTGCTTTCTGGGCTGAGATGGGGAATCGCTGAATTTTGGACTCGGCTGGTGACAAAATGTTCCAAACACACCCCATGCACAACTCCACCGGGGAAGGTGCCAGAAACGAGTTCTGTTGGTAGTTTTTACACTACCCCGGTAGGCAGCTGAAAGGCACCACAAAAGTTTTTGTACCTGCTTTCTGGGCTGAGATGGGGAATCGCTGAATTTTGGACTCGGCTGGTAACAAAATGTTCCAAACACACCCCATGCACAACTCCACCGGGGAAGGTGCCAGAAACGAGTTCTGTTGGTAGTTTTTACACTACCCCGGTAGGCAGCTGAAAGGCACCACAAAACTTGTTCTCCCTGCTTTCTGGGCTTGAGATGGGGAATCGCTGAATTTTGGACTCGGCTGGTGACAAAATGTTCCAAACACACCCCATGCACAACTCCACCGGGGAAGGTGCCAGAAACGAGTTCTGTTGGTAGTTTTTACACTACCCCGGTAGGCAGCTGAAAGGCACCACAAAACTTGTTCTACCTGCTTTCTGGGCTGAGATGGGGAACGGCTGAGTTTTGGACTCGGCTGGTGACAAAATGTTCCAAACACACCCCATGCACAACTCACCGGGGAAGGTGCCAGAAACGAGTTCTGTTGGTAGTTTTTACACTACCCCGGTAGGCAGCTGAAAGGCACCACAAAAACTTGTTCTACCTGCTTTCTGGGCTGAGATGGGGAATCGCTGAATTTTGGACTCGGCTGGTGACAAAATGTTCCAAACACACCCCATGCACAACTCCACCGGGGAAGGTGCCAGAAACGAGTTCTGTTGGTAGTTTTTACACTACCCCGGTAGGCAGCTGAAAGGCACCACAAAACTTGTTCTACCTGCTTTCTGGGCTGAGATGGGGAATCGCTGAATTTTGGACTCGGCTGGTGACAAAATGTTCCAAACACACCCCATGCACAACTCCACCGGGGAAGGTGACAGAAAGGAGTTCTCTTGGTAGTTTTTACACTACCCCGGTAGGCAGCTGAAAGGCACCACAAAACTTGTTCTACCTGCTTTCTGGGCTGAGATGGGGAACGGCTGAGTTTTGGACTCGGCTGGTGACAAAATGTTCCAAACACACCCCATGCACAACTCCACCGGGGAAGGTGCCAGAAACGAGTTCTGTTGGTAGTTTTTACACTACCCCGGTAGGCAGCTGAAAGGCACCACAAAACTTGTTCTACCTGCTTTCTGGGCTGAGATGGGGAACGGCTGAGTTTTGGACTCGGCTGGTGACAAAATGTTCCAAACACACCCCATGCACAACTCCACCGGGGAAGGTGCCAGAAACGAGTTCTGTTGGTAGTTTTTACACTACCCCGGTAGGCAAGAGAAAGGCACCACAAAACTTGTTCTACCTGCTTTCTGGGCTGAGATGGGGAATCGCTGAATTTTGGACTCGGCTGGTGACAAAATGTTCCAAACACACCCCATGCACAACTCCACCGGGGAAGGTGCCAGAAACGAGTTCTGTTGGTAGTTTTTACACTACCCCGGTAGGCAAGAGAAAGGCACCACAAAACTTGTTCTACCTGCTTTCTGGGCTGAGATGGGGAATCGCTGAATTTTGGACTCGGCTGGTGACAAAATGTTCCAAACACACCCCATGCACAACTCCACCGGGGAAGGTGCCAGAAACGAGTTCTGTTGGTAGTTTTTACACTACCCCGGTAGGCAGCTGAAAGGCACCACAAAACTTGTTCTACCTGCTTCTGGGCTGAGATGGAGAATCGCTGAATTTTGGACTCGGCTGGTGACAAAATGTTCCAAAACACACCCCATGCACAACTCCACCGGGGAAGGTGCCAGAAACGAGTTCTGTTGGTAGTTTTTTACACTACCCCGGTAGGCACCTGAAAGGCACCACAAAACTTGTTCTACCTGCTTTCCGGGCTGAGATGGGGAATCGCTGAATTTTGGACTCGGCTGGTGACAAAATGTTCCAAACACACCCCATGCACAACTCCACCGGGGAAGGTGCCAGAAACGAGTTCTGTTGGTAGTTTTTTACACTACCCCGGTAGGCAGCTGAAAGGCACCACAAAACTTGTTGTACCTGCTTTCTGGGCTGAGATGGGGAACGGCTGAATTTTGGACTCGGCTGGTGACAAAATGTTCCAAACACACCCCATGCACAACTCCACCGGGGAAGGTGCCAGAAACGAGTTCTGTTGGTAGTTTTTACACTACCCCGGTAGGCAGCTGAAAGGCACCACAAAACTTGTTCTACCTGCTTTCTGGGCTGAGATGGGGAATCGCTGAAATTTTGGACTCGGCTGGTGACAAAATGTTCCAACACACCCCATGCACACCTCCACCGGGGAAAGTGCCAGAAACGAGTTCTGTTGGTAGTTTTTACACTACCCGGTTGGCAGCTGAAAGGCACCACAAAACTTGTTCTACCTGCTTTCTGGGCTGAGATGGGGAATCGCTGAATTTTGGACTCGGCTGGTGACAAAATGTTCCAAACACACCCCATGCACAACTCCACCGGGGAAGGTGCCAGAAACGAGTTCTGTTGGTAGTTTTTACACTACCCCGGTAGGATGCTGAAAGGCACCACAAAACTTGTTCTACCTGCTTTCTGGGCTGAGATGGGGAATCGCTGAATTTTGGACTCGGCTGGTGACAAAATGTTCCAAACACACCCCATGCACAACTCCACCGGGGAAGGTGCCAGAAACGAGTTCTGTTGGTAGTTTTTACACTACCCCGGTAGGCAGCTGAAAGGCACCACAAAACTTGTTCTACCTGCTTTCTGGGCTGAGATGGGGAACGGCTGAATTTTGGACTCGGCTGGTAACAAAATGTTCCAAACACACCCCATGCACAACTCCACCGGGGAAGGTGCCAGAAACGAGTTCTGTTGGTAGTTTTTACACTACCCCGGTAGGCAAGAGAAAGGCACCACAAAACTTGTTCTACCTGCTTTCTGGGCTGAGATGGGGAATCGCTGAATTTTGGACTCGGCTGGTGACAAAATGTTCCAAACACACCCCATGCACAACTCCACCGGGGAAGGTGCCAGAAACGAGTTCTGTTGGTAGTTTTTACACTACCCCGGTAGGCAGCTGAAAGGCACCACAAAACTTGTTCTACCTGCTTTCTGGGCTGAGATGGGGAATCGCTGAATTTTGGACTCGGCTGGTGACAAAATGTTCCAAACACACCCCATGCACAACTCCACCGGGGAAGGTGCCAGAAACGAGTTCTGTTGGTAGTTTTTACACTACCCCGGTAGGCAGCTGAAAGGCACCACAAAACTTGTTCTACCTGCTTTCTGGGCTGAGATGGGGAATTGCTGAATTTTGGACTCGGCTGGTGACAAAATGTTCCAAACACACCCCATGCACAACTCCACCGGGGAAGGTGCCAGAAACGAGTTCTGTTGGTAGTTTTTACACTACCCCGGTAGGCAGCTGAAAGGCACCACAAAACTTGTTCTACCTGCTTTCTGGGCTGAGATGGGGAATCGCTGAATTTTGGACTCGGCTGGTGACAAAATGTTCCAAACACACCCCATGCACACCTCCACCGGGGAAAGTGCCAGAAACGAGTTCTGTTGGTAGTTTTTACACTACCCCGGTAGGCAGCTGAAAGGCACCACAAAACTTGTTCTACCTGCTTTCTGGGCTGAGATGGGGAACGGCTGAGTTTTGGACTCGGCTGGTGACAAAATGTTCCAAACACACCCCATGCACAGCTCCACCGGGGAAGGTGCCAGAAACGAGTTCTGTTGGTAGTTTTTACACTACCCCGGTAGGCACCTGAAAGGCACCACAAAACTTGTTCTACCTGCTTTCTGGGCTGAGATGGGGAATCGCTGAATTTTGGACTCGGCTGGTGACAAAATGTTCCAAACACACCCCATGCACAACTCCACCGGGGAAGGTGCCAGAAACGAGTTCTGTTGGTAGTTTTTACACTACCCCGGTAGGCAGCTGAAAGGCACCACAAAACTTGTTCTACCTGCTTTCTGGGCTGAGATGGGGAATCGCTGAATTTTGGACTCGGCTGGTGACAAAATGTTCCAAACACACCCCATGCACAACTCCACCGGGGAAGGTGCCAGAAACGAGTTCTGTTGGTAGTTTTTACACTACCCCGGTAGGCAGCTGAAAGGCACCACAAAACTTGTTCTACCTGCTTTCTGGGCTGAGATGGGGAATCGCTGAATTTTGGACTCGGCTGGTGACAAAATGTTCCAAACACACCCCATGCACACCTCCACCGGCAAAGGTGCCAGAAACGAGTTCTGTTGGTAGTTTTTACACTACCCCGGTAGGCAGCTGAAAGGCACCACAAAACTTGTTCTACCTGCTTTCTGGGCTGAGATGGGGAATCGCTGAATTTTGGACTCGGCTGGTGACAAAATGTCCCAAACACACCCCATGCACAACTCCACCGGGGAAGGTGCCAGAAAGGAGTTCTGTTGGTAGTTTTTACACTACCCCGGTAGGCAGCTGAAAGGCACCACAAAACTTGTTCTACCTGCTTTCTGGGCTGAGATGGGGAATCGCTGAATTTTGGACTCGGCTGGTGACAAAATGTTCCAAACACACCCCATGCACAACTCCACCGGGGAAGGTGCCAGAAACGAGTTCTGTTGGTAGTTTTTACACTACCCCGGTAGGCAAGAGAAAGGCACCACAAAACTTGTTCTACCTGCTTTCTGGGCTGAGATGGGGAATCGCTGAATTTTGGACTCGGCTGGTGACAAAATGTTCCAAACACACCCCATGCACAACTCCACCGGGGAAGGTGCCAGAAACGAGTTCTGTTGGTAGTTTTTACACTACCCCGGTAGGCAGCTGAAAGGCACCACAAAACTTGTTCTACCTGCTTTCTGGGCTGAGATGGGGAATCGCTGAATTTTGGACTCGGCTGGTGACAAAATGTTCCAAACACACCCCATGCACAACTCCACCGGGGAAGGTGCCAGAAACGAGTTCTGTTGGTAGTTTTTACACTACCCCGGTAGGCAAGAGAAAGGCACCACAAAACTTGTTCTACCTGCTTTCTGGGCTGAGATGGGGAACGGCTGAATTTTGGACTCGGCTGGTGACAAAATGTTCCAAACACACCCCATGCACAACTCCACCGGGGAAGGTGCCAGAAACGAGTTCTGTTGGTAGTTTTTACACTACCCCGGTAGGCACCTGAAAGGCACCACAAAACTTGTTCTACCTGCTTTCTGGGCTGAGATGGGGAATCGCTGAATTTTGGACTCGGCTGGTGACAAAATGTTCCAAACACACCCCATGCACAACTCCACCGGGGAAGGTGCCAGAAACGAGTTCTGTTGGTAGTTTTTACACTACCCCGGTAGGCAGCTGAAAGGCACCACAAAACTTGTTCTACCTGCTTTCTGGGCTGAGATGGGGAATCGCTGAATTTTGGACTCGGCTGGTGACAAAATGTTCCAAACACACCCCATGCACAACTCCACCGGGGAAGGTGCCAGAAACGAGTTCTGTTGGTAGTTTTTACACTACCCCGGTAGGCAGCTGAAAGGCACCACAAAACTTGTTCTACCTGCTTTCTGGGCTGAGATGGGGAATCGCTGAATTTTGGACTCGGCTGGTGACAAAATGTTCCAAACACACCCCATGCACAACTCCACCGGGGAAGGTGCCAGAAACGAGTTCTGTTGGTAGTTTTTACACTACCCCGGTAGGCAGCTGAAAGGCACCACAAAAGTTTTTGTACCTGCTTTCTGGGCTGAGATGGGGAATCGCTGAATTTTGGACTCGGCTGGTGACAAAATGTTCCAAACACACCCCATGCACAACTCCACCGGGGAAGGTGCCAGAAACGAGTTCTGTTGGTAGTTTTTACACTACCCCGGTAGGCAGCTGAAAGGCACCACAAAACTTGTTCTCCCTGCTTTCTGGGCTTGAGATGGGGAATCGCTGAATTTTGGACTCGGCTGCTGACAAAATGTTCCAAACACACCCCATGCACAACTCCACCGGGGAAGGTGCCAGAAACGAGTTCTGTTGGTAGTTTTTACACTACCCCGGTAGGCAGCTGAAAGGCACCACAAAACTTGTTCTACCTGCTTTCTGGGCTGAGATGGGGAATCGCTGAATTTTGGACTCGGCTGGTGACAAAATGTTCCAAACACACCCCATGCACAACTCCACCGGGGAAGGTGCCAGAAACGAGTTCTGTTGGTAGTTTTTACACTACCCCGGTAGGCAAGAGAAAGGCACCACAAAACTTGTTCTACCTGCTTTCTGGGCTGAGATGGGGAATCGCTGAATTTTGGACTCGGCTGGTGACAAAATGTTCCAAACACACCCCATGCACAACTCCACCGGGGAAGGTGCCAGAAACGAGTTCTGTTGGTAGTTTTTACACTACCCCGGTAGGCAAGAGAAAGGCACCACAAAACTTGTTCTACCTGCTTTCTGGGCTGAGATGGGGAACGGCTGAGTTTTGGACTCGGCTGGTGACAAAATGTTCCAAACACACCCCATGCACAACTCCACCGGGGAAGGTGCCAGAAACGAGTTCTGTTGGTAGTTTTTACACTACCCCGGTAGGCACCTGAAAGGCACCACAAAACTTGTTCTACCTGCTTTCTGGGCTGAGATGGGGAATCGCTGAATTTTGGACTCGGCTGGTGACAAAATGTTCCAAACACACCCCATGCACAACTCCACCGGGGAAGGTGCCAGAAACGAGTTCTGTTGGTAGTTTTTACACTACCCCGGTAGGCAGCTGAAAGGCACCACAAAACTTGTTCTACCTGCTTTCTGGGCTGAGATGGGGAATCGCTGAATTTTGGACTCGGCTGGTGACAAAATGTTCCAAACACACCCCATGCACAACTCCACCGGGGAAGGTGCCAGAAACGAGTTCTGTTGGTAGTTTTTACACTACCCCGGTAGGCAAGAGAAAGGCACCACAAAACTTGTTCTACCTGCTTTCTGGGCTGAGATGGAGAATCGCTGAATTTTGGACTCGGCTGGTGACAAAATGTTCCAAACACACCCCATGCACAACTCCACCGGGGAAGGTGCCAGAAACGAGTTCTGTTGGTAGTTTTTACACTACCCCGGTAGGCACCTGAAAGGCACCACAAAACTTGTTCTACCTGCTTTCTGGGCTGAGATGGGGAATCGCTGAATTTTGGACTCGGCTGGTGACAAAATGTTCCAAACACACCCCATGCACAACTCCACCGGGGAAGGTGCCAGAAACGAGTTCTGTTGGTAGTTTTTACACTACCCCGGTAGGCAGCTGAAAGGCACCACAAAACTTGTTCTACCTGCTTTCTGGGCTGAGATGGGGAATCGCTGAATTTTGGACTCGGCTGGTGACAAAATGTTCCAAACACACCCCATGCACAACTCCACCGGGGAAGGTGCCAGAAACGAGTTCTGTTGGTAGTTTTTACACTACCCCGGTAGGCAGCTGAAAGGCACCACAAAACTTGTTCTACCTGCTTTCTGGGCTGAGATGGGGAATCGCTGAATTTTGGACTCGGCTGGTGACAAAATGTTCCAAACACACCCCATGCACAACTCCACCGGGGAAGGTGCCAGAAACGAGTTCTGTTGGTAGTTTTTACACTACCCCGGTAGGCAGCTGAAAGGCACCACAAAAGTTTTTGTACCTGCTTTCTGGGCTGAGATGGGGAATCGCTGAATTTTGGACTCGGCTGGTGACAAAATGTTCCAAACACACCCCATGCACAACTCCACCGGGGAAGGTGCCAGAAACGAGTTCTGTTGGTAGTTTTTACACTACCCCGGTAGGCAGCTGAAAGGCACCACAAAACTTGTTCTCCCTGCTTTCTGGGCTTGAGATGGGGAATCGCTGAATTTTGGACTCGGCTGGTGACAAAATGTTCCAAACACACCCCATGCACAACTCCACCGGGGAAGGTGCCAGAAACGAGTTCTGTTGGTAGTTTTTACACTACCCCGGTAGGCAGCTGAAAGGCACCACAAAACTTGTTCTACCTGCTTTCTGGGCTGAGATGGGGAACGGCTGAGTTTTGGACTCGGCTGGTGACAAAATGTTCCAAACACACCCCATGCACAACTCCACCGGGGAAGGTGCCAGAAACGAGTTCTGTTGGTAGTTTTTACACTACCCCGGTAGGCAGCTGAAAGGCACCACAAAACTTGTTCTACCTGCTTTCTGGGCTGAGATGGGGAATCGCTGAATTTTGGACTCGGCTGGTGACAAAATGTTCCAAACACACCCCATGCACAACTCCACCGGGGAAGGTGCCAGAAACGAGTTCTGTTGGTAGTTTTTACACTACCCCGGTAGGCAGCTGAAAGGCACCACAAAACTTGTTCTACCTGCTTTCTGGGCTGAGATGGGGAATCGCTGAATTTTGGACTCGGCTGGTGACAAAATGTTCCAAACACACCCCATGCACAACTCCACCGGGGAAGGTGACAGAAAGGAGTTCTGTTGGTAGTTTTTACACTACCCCGGTAGGCAGCTGAAAGGCACCACAAAACTTGTTCTACCTGCTTTCTGGGCTGAGATGGGGAACGGCTGAGTTTTGGACTCGGCTGGTGACAAAATGTTCCAAACACACCCCATGCACAACTCCACCGGGGAAGGTGCCAGAAACGAGTTCTGTTGGTAGTTTTTACACTACCCCGGTAGGCAGCTGAAAGGCACCACAAAACTTGTTCTACCTGCTTTCTGGGCTGAGATGGGGAACGGCTGAGTTTTGGACTCGGCTGGTGACAAAATGTTCCAAACACACCCCATGCACAACTCCACCGGGGAAGGTGCCAGAAACGAGTTCTGTTGGTAGTTTTTACACTACCCCGGTAGGCAAGAGAAAGGCACCACAAAACTTGTTCTACCTGCTTTCTGGGCTGAGATGGGGAATCGCTGAATTTTGGACTCGGCTGGTGACAAAATGTTCCAAACACACCCCATGCACAACTCCACCGGGGAAGGTGCCAGAAACGAGTTCTGTTGGTAGTTTTTACACTACCCCGGTAGGCAAGAGAAAGGCACCACAAAACTTGTTCTACCTGCTTTCTGGGCTGAGATGGGGAATCGCTGAATTTTGGACTCGGCTGGTGACAAAATGTTCCAAACACACCCCATGCACAACTCCACCGGGGAAGGTGCCAGAAACGAGTTCTGTTGGTAGTTTTTACACTACCCCCGGTAGGCAAGAGAAAGGCACCACAAAACTTGTTCTACCTGCTTTCTGGGCTGAGATGGAGAATCGCTGAATTTTGGACTCGGCTGGTGACAAAATGTTCCAAACACACCCCATGCACAACTCCACCGGGGAAGGTGCCAGAAACGAGTTCTGTTGGTAGTTTTTACACTACCCCGGTAGGCACCTGAAAGGCACCACAAAACTTGTTCTACCTGCTTTCCGGGCTGAGATGGGGAATCGCTGAATTTTGGACTCGGCTGGTGACAAAATGTTCCAAACACACCCCATGCACAACTCCACCGGGGAAGGTGCCAGAAACGAGTTCTGTTGGTAGTTTTTACACTACCCCGGTAGGCAGCTGAAAGGCACCACAAAACTTGTTGTACCTGCTTTCTGGGCTGAGATGGGGAACGGCTGAATTTTGGACTCGGCTGGTGACAAAATGTTCCAAACACACCCCATGCACAACTCCACCGGGGAAGGTGCCAGAAACGAGTTCTGTTGGTAGTTTTTACACTACCCCGGTAGGCAGCTGAAAGGCACCACAAAACTTGTTCTACCTGCTTTCTGGGCTGAGATGGGGAATCGCTGAATTTTGGACTCGGCTGGTGACAAAATGTTCCAAACACACCCCATGCACACCTCCACCGGGGAAAGTGCCAGAAACGAGTTCTGTTGGTAGTTTTTACACTACCCCGGTTGGCAGCTGAAAGGCACCACAAAACTTGTTCTACCTGCTTTCTGGGCTGAGATGGGGAATCGCTGAATTTTGGACTCGGCTGGTGACAAAATGTTCCAAACACACCCCATGCACAACTCCACCGGGGAAGGTGCCAGAAACGAGTTCTGTTGGTAGTTTTTACACTACCCCGGTAGGATGCTGAAAGGCACCACAAAACTTGTTCTACCTGCTTTCTGGGCTGAGATGGGGAATCGCTGAATTTTGGACTCGGCTGGTGACAAAATGTTCCAAACACACCCCATGCACAACTCCACCGGGGAAGGTGCCAGAAACGAGTTCTGTTGGTAGTTTTTACACTACCCCGGTAGGCAGCTGAAAGGCACCACAAAACTTGTTCTACCTGCTTTCTGGGCTGAGATGGGGAACGGCTGAATTTTGGACTCGGCTGGTAACAAAATGTTCCAAACACACCCCATGCACAACTCCACCGGGGAAGGTGCCAGAAACGAGTTCTGTTGGTAGTTTTTACACTACCCCGGTAGGCAGCTGAAAGGCACCACAAAACTTGTTCTACCTGCTTTCTGGGCTGAGATGGGGAATCGCTGAATTTTGGACTCGGCTGGTGACAAAATGTTCCAAACACACCCCATGCACAACTCCACCGGGGAAGGTGCCAGAAACGAGTTCTGTTGGTAGTTTTTACACTACCCCGGTAGGCAGCTGAAAGGCACCACAAAACTTGTTCTACCTGCTTTCTGGGCTGAGATGGGGAATCGCTGAATTTTGGACTCGGCTGGTGACAAAATGTTCCAAACACACCCCATGCACAACTCCACCGGGGAAGGTGCCAGAAACGAGTTCTGTTGGTAGTTTTTACACTACCCCGGTAGGCAGCTGAAAGGCACCACAAAACTTGTTGTACCTGCTTTCTGGGCTGAGATGGGGAATTGCTGAATTTTGGACTCGGCTGGTGACAAAATGTTCCAAACACACCCCATGCACAACTCCACCGGGGAAGGTGCCAGAAACGAGTTCTGTTGGTAGTTTTTACACTACCCCGGTAGGCAGCTGAAAGGCACCACAAAACTTGTTCTACCTGCTTTCTGGGCTGAGATGGGGAATCGCTGAATTTTGGACTCGGCTGGTGACAAAATGTTCCAAACACACCCCATGCACAACTCCACCGGGGAAGGTGCCAGAAACGAGTTCTGTTGGTAGTTTTTACACTACCCTGGTAGGCAGCTGAAAGGCACCACAAAACTTGTTGTACCTGCTTTCTGGGCTGAGATGGGGAATCGCTGAATTTTGGACTCGGCTGGTGACAAAATGTTCCAAACACACCCCATGCACAACTCCACCGGGGAAGGTGCCAGAAACGAGTTCTGTTGGTAGTTTTTACACTACCCCGGTAGGCAAGAGAAAGGCACCACAAAACTTGTTCTACCTGCTTTCTGGGCTGAGATGGGGAATCGCTGAATTTTGGACTCGGCTGGTGACAAAATGTTCCAAACACACCCCATGCACAACTCCACCGGGGAAGGTGACAGAAAGGAGTTCTCTTGGTAGTTTTTACACTACCCCGGTAGGCAGCTGAAAGGCACCACAAAACTTGTTCTACCTGCTTTCTGGGCTGAGATGGGGAACGGCTGAGTTTTGGACTCGGCTGGTGACAAAATGTTCCAAACACACCCCATGCACAACTCCACCGGGGAAGGTGCCAGAAACGAGTTCTGTTGGTAGTTTTTACACTACCCCGGTAGGCAGCTGAAAGGCACCACAAAACTTGTTCTACCTGCTTTCTGGGCTGAGATGGGGAACGGCTGAGTTTTGGACTCGGCTGGTGACAAAATGTTCCAAACACACCCCATGCACAACTCCACCGGGGAAGGTGCCAGAAACGAGTTCTGTTGGTAGTTTTTACACTACCCCGGTAGGCAAGAGAAAGGCACCACAAAACTTGTTCTACCTGCTTTCTGGGCTGAGATGGGGAATCGCTGAATTTTGGACTCGGCTGGTGACAAAATGTTCCAAACACACCCCATGCACAACTCCACCGGGGAAGGTGCCAGAAACGAGTTCTGTTGGTAGTTTTTACACTACCCCGGTAGGCAGCTGAAAGGCACCACAAAACTTGTTCTACCTGCTTTCTGGGCTGAGATGGGGAATCGCTGAATTTTGGACTCGGCTGGTGACAAAATGTTCCAAACACACCCCATGCACAACTCCACCGGGGAAGGTGCCAGAAACGAGTTCTGTTGGTAGTTTTTACACTACCCTGGTAGGCAGCTGAAAGGCACCACAAAACTTGTTGTACCTGCTTTCTGGGCTGAGATGGGGAATCGCTGAATTTTGGACTCGGCTGGTGACAAAATGTTCCAAACACACCCCATGCACAACTCCACCGGGGAAGGTGCCAGAAACGAGTTCTGTTGGTAGTTTTTACACTACCCCGGTAGGCAAGAGAAAGGCACCACAAAACTTGTTCTACCTGCTTTCTGGGCTGAGATGGGGAATCGCTGAATTTTGGACTCGGCTGGTGACAAAATGTTCCAAACACACCCCATGCACAACTCCACCGGGGAAGGTGACAGAAAGGAGTTCTCTTGGTAGTTTTTACACTACCCCGGTAGGCAGCTGAAAGGCACCACAAAACTTGTTCTACCTGCTTTCTGGGCTGAGATGGGGAACGGCTGAGTTTTGGACTCGGCTGGTGACAAAATGTTCCAAACACACCCCATGCACAACTCCACCGGGGAAGGTGCCAGAAACGAGTTCTGTTGGTAGTTTTTACACTACCCCGGTAGGCAAGAGAAAGGCACCACAAAACTTGTTCTACCTGCTTTCTGGGCTGAGATGGGGAATCGCTGAATTTTGGACTCGGCTGGTGACAAAATGTTCCAAACACACCCCATGCACAACTCCACCGGGGAAGGTGCCAGAAACGAGTTCTGTTGGTAGTTTTTACACTACCCCGGTAGGCAAGAGAAAGGCACCACAAAACTTGTTCTACCTGCTTTCTGGGCTGAGATGGGGAATCGCTGAATTTTGGACTCGGCTGGTGACAAAATGTTCCAAACACACCCCATGCACAACTCCACCGGGGAAGGTGCCAGAAACGAGTTCTGTTGGTAGTTTTTACACTACCCCGGTAGGCAGCTGAAAGGCACCACAAAACTTGTTCTACCTGCTTTCTGGGCTGAGATGGGGAATCGCTGAATTTTGGACTCGGCTGGTGACAAAATGTTCCAAACACACCCCATGCACAACTCCACCGGGGAAGGTGCCAGAAACGAGTTCTGTTGGTAGTTTTTACACTACCCTGGTAGGCAGCTGAAAGGCACCACAAAACTTGTTGTACCTGCTTTCTGGGCTGAGATGGGGAATCGCTGAATTTTGGACTCGGCTGGTGACAAAATGTTCCAAACACACCCCATGCACAACTCCACCGGGGAAGGTGCCAGAAACGAGTTCTGTTGGTAGTTTTTACACTACCCCGGTAGGCAAGAGAAAGGCACCACAAAACTTGTTCTACCTGCTTTCTGGGCTGAGATGGGGAATCGCTGAATTTTGGACTCGGCTGGTGACAAAATGTTCCAAACACACCCCATGCACAACTCCACCGGGGAAGGTGACAGAAAGGAGTTCTCTTGGTAGTTTTTACACTACCCCGGTAGGCAGCTGAAAGGCACCACAAAACTTGTTCTACCTGCTTTCTGGGCTGAGATGGGGAACGGCTGAGTTTTGGACTCGGCTGGTGACAAAATGTTCCAAACACACCCCATGCACAACTCCACCGGGGAAGGTGCCAGAAACGAGTTCTGTTGGTAGTTTTTACACTACCCCGGTAGGCAGCTGAAAGGCACCACAAAACTTGTTCTACCTGCTTTCTGGGCTGAGATGGGGAACGGCTGAGTTTTGGACTCGGCTGGTGACAAAATGTTCCAAACACACCCCATGCACAACTCCACCGGGGAAGGTGCCAGAAACGAGTTCTGTTGGTAGTTTTTACACTACCCCGGTAGGCAAGAGAAAGGCACCACAAAACTTGTTCTACCTGCTTTCTGGGCTGAGATGGGGAATCGCTGAATTTTGGACTCGGCTGGTGACAAAATGTTCCAAACACACCCCATGCACAACTCCACCGGGGAAGGTGCCAGAAACGAGTTCTGTTGGTAGTTTTTACACTACCCCGGTAGGCAGCTGAAAGGCACCACAAAACTTGTTCTACCTGCTTTCTGGGCTGAGATGGGGAATCGCTGAATTTTGGACTCGGCTGGTGACAAAATGTTCCAAACACACCCCATGCACAACTCCACCGGGGAAGGTGCCAGAAACGAGTTCTGTTGGTAGTTTTTACACTACCCCGGTAGGCAGCTGAAAGGCACCACAAAACTTGTTGTACCTGCTTTCTGGGCTGAGATGGGGAATCGCTGAATTTTGGACTCGGCTGGTGACAAAATGTTCCAAACACACCCCATGCACAACTCCACCGGGGAAGGTGCCAGAAATGAGTTCTGTTGGTAGTTTTTACACTACCCCGGTAGGCAGCTGAAAGGCACCACAAAACTTGTTCTACCTGCTTTCTGGGCTGAGATGGGGAATCGCTGAATTTTGGACTCGGCTGGTGACAAAATGTTCCAAACACACCCCATGCACAACTCCACCGGGGAAGGTGCCAGAAACGAGTTCTGTTGGTAGTTTTTACACTACCCTGGTAGGCAGCTGAAAGGCACCACAAAACTTGTTGTACCTGCTTTCTGGGCTGAGATGGGGAATCGCTGAATTTTGGACTCGGCTGGTGACAAAATGTTCCAAACACACCCCATGCACAACTCCACCGGGGAAGGTGCCAGAAACGAGTTCTGTTGGTAGTTTTTACACTACCCCGGTAGGCAAGAGAAAGGCACCACAAAACTTGTTCTACCTGCTTTCTGGGCTGAGATGGGGAATCGCTGAATTTTGGACTCGGCTGGTGACAAAATGTTCCAAACACACCCCATGCACAACTCCACCGGGGAAGGTGACAGAAAGGAGTTCTCTTGGTAGTTTTTACACTACCCCGGTAGGCAGCTGAAAGGCACCACAAAACTTGTTCTACCTGCTTTCTGGGCTGAGATGGGGAACGGCTGAGTTTTGGACTCGGCTGGTGACAAAATGTTCCAAACACACCCCATGCACAACTCCACCGGGGAAGGTGCCAGAAACGAGTTCTGTTGGTAGTTTTTACACTACCCCGGTAGGCAGCTGAAAGGCACCACAAAACTTGTTCTACCTGCTTTCTGGGCTGAGATGGGGAACGGCTGAGTTTTGGACTCGGCTGGTGACAAAATGTTCCAAACACACCCCATGCACAACTCCACCGGGGAAGGTGCCAGAAACGAGTTCTGTTGGTAGTTTTTACACTACCCCGGTAGGCAAGAGAAAGGCACCACAAAACTTGTTCTACCTGCTTTCTGGGCTGAGATGGGGAATCGCTGAATTTTGGACTCGGCTGGTGACAAAATGTTCCAAACACACCCCATGCACAACTCCACCGGGGAAGGTGCCAGAAACGAGTTCTGTTGGTAGTTTTTACACTACCCCGGTAGGCAGCTGAAAGGCACCACAAAACTTGTTGTACCTGCTTTCTGGGCTGAGATGGGGAATCGCTGAATTTTGGACTCGGCTGGTGACAAAATGTTCCAAACACACCCCATGCACAACTCCACCGGGGAAGGTGCCAGAAACGAGTTCTGTTGGTAGTTTTTACACTACCCCGGTAGGCAGCTGAAAGGCACCACAAAACTTGTTCTACCTGCTTTCTGGGCTGAGATGGGGAATCGCTGAATTTTGGACTCGGCTGGTGACAAAATGTTCCAAACACACCCCATGCACAACTCCACCGGGGAAGGTGCCAGAAACGAGTTCTGTTGGTAGTTTTTACACTACCCTGGTAGGCAGCTGAAAGGCACCACAAAACTTGTTGTACCTGCTTTCTGGGCTGAGATGGGGAATCGCTGAATTTTGGACTCGGCTGGTGACAAAATGTTCCAAACACACCCCATGCACAACTCCACCGGGGAAGGTGCCAGAAACGAGTTCTGTTGGTAGTTTTTACACTACCCCGGTAGGCAAGAGAAAGGCACCACAAAACTTGTTCTACCTGCTTTCTGGGCTGAGATGGGGAATCGCTGAATTTTGGACTCGGCTGGTGACAAAATGTTCCAAACACACCCCATGCACAACTCCACCGGGGAAGGTGACAGAAAGGAGTTCTCTTGGTAGTTTTTACACTACCCCGGTAGGCAGCTGAAAGGCACCACAAAACTTGTTCTACCTGCTTTCTGGGCTGAGATGGGGAACGGCTGAGTTTTGGACTCGGCTGGTGACAAAATGTTCCAAACACACCCCATGCACAACTCCACCGGGGAAGGTGCCAGAAACGAGTTCTGTTGGTAGTTTTTACACTACCCCGGTAGGCAGCTGAAAGGCACCACAAAACTTGTTCTACCTGCTTTCTGGGCTGAGATGGGGAACGGCTGAGTTTTGGACTCGGCTGGTGACAAAATGTTCCAAACACACCCCATGCACAACTCCACCGGGGAAGGTGCCAGAAACGAGTTCTGTTGGTAGTTTTTACACTACCCCGGTAGGCAGCTGAAAGGCACCACAAAACTTGTTCTACCTGCTTTCTGGGCTGAGATGGGGAATCGCTGAATTTTGGACTCGGCTGGTGACAAAATGTTCCAAACACACCCCATGCACAACTCCACCGGGGAAGGTGCCAGAAACGAGTTCTGTTGGTAGTTTTTACACTACCCCGGTAGGCAAGAGAAAGGCACCACAAAACTTGTTCTACCTGCTTTCTGGGCTGAGATGGGGAATCGCTGAATTTTGGACTCGGCTGGTGACAAAATGTTCCAAACACACCCCATGCACAACTCCACCGGGGAAGGTGCCAGAAACGAGTTCTGTTGGTAGTTTTTACACTACCCCGGTAGGCAAGAGAAAGGCACCACAAAACTTGTTCTACCTGCTTTCTGGGCTGAGATGGAGAATCGCTGAATTTTGGACTCGGCTGGTGACAAAATGTTCCAAACACACCCCATGCACAACTCCACCGGGGAAGGTGCCAGAAACGAGTTCTGTTGGTAGTTTTTACACTACCCCGGTAGGCACCTGAAAGGCACCACAAAACTTGTTCTACCTGCTTTCCGGGCTGAGATGGGGAATCGCTGAATTTTGGACTCGGCTGGTGACAAAATGTTCCAAACACACCCCATGCACAACTCCACCGGGGAAGGTGCCAGAAACGAGTTCTGTTGGTAGTTTTTACACTACCCCGGTAGGCAGCTGAAAGGCACCACAAAACTTGTTGTACCTGCTTTCTGGGCTGAGATGGGGAACGGCTGAATTTTGGACTCGGCTGGTGACAAAATGTTCCAAACACACCCCATGCACAACTCCACCGGGGAAGGTGCCAGAAACGAGTTCTGTTGGTAGTTTTTACACTACCCCGGTAGGCAGCTGAAAGGCACCACAAAACTTGTTCTACCTGCTTTCTGGGCTGAGATGGGGAATCGCTGAATTTTGGACTCGGCTGGTGACAAAATGTTCCAAACACACCCCATGCACACCTCCACCGGGGAAAGTGCCAGAAACGAGTTCTGTTGGTAGTTTTTACACTACCCCGGTTGGCAGCTGAAAGGCACCACAAAACTTGTTCTACCTGCTTTCTGGGCTGAGATGGGGAACGGCTGAGTTTTGGACTCGGCTGGTGACAAAATGTTCCAAACACACCCCATGCACAGCTCCACCGGGGAAGGTGCCAGAAACGAGTTCTGTTGGTAGTTTTTACACTACCCCGGTAGGCACCTGAAAGGCACCACAAAACTTGTTCTACCTGCTTTCTGGGCTGAGATGGGGAATCGCTGAATTTTGGACTCGGCTGGTGACAAAATGTTCCAAACACACCCCATGCACAACTCCACCGGGGAAGGTGCCAGAAACGAGTTCTGTTGGTAGTTTTTACACTACCCCGGTAGGCAGCTGAAAGGCACCACAAAACTTGTTCTACCTGCTTTCTGGGCTGAGATGGGGAATCGCTGAATTTTGGACTCGGCTGGTGACAAAATGTTCCAAACACACCCCATGCACAACTCCACCGGGGAAGGTGCCAGAAACGAGTTCTGTTGGTAGTTTTTACACTACCCCGGTAGGCAGCTGAAAGGCACCACAAAACTTGTTCTACCTGCTTTCTGGGCTGAGATGGGGAATCGCTGAATTTTGGACTCGGCTGGTGACAAAATGTTCCAAACACACCCCATGCACAACTCCACCGGGGAAGGTGCCAGAAACGAGTTCTGTTGGTAGTTTTTACAGTACCCCCGGTAGGCAGCTGAAAGGCACCACAAAACTTGTTCTACCTGCTTTCTGGGCTGAGATGGAGAATCGCTGAATTTTGGACTCGGCTGGTGACAAAATGTTCCAAACACACCCCATGCACAACTCCACCGGGGAAGGTGCCAGAAACGAGTTCTGTTGGTAGTTTTTACACTACCCCGGTAGGCAGCTGAAAGGCACCACAAAACTTGTTCTACCTGCTTTCTGGGCTGAGATGGGGAATCGCTGAATTTTGGACTCGGCTGGTGACAAAATGTTCCAAACACACCCCATGCACAACTCCACCGGGGAAGGTGCCAGAAAGGAGTTCTGTTGGTAGTTTTTACACTACCCCGGTAGGCAGCTGAAAGGCACCACAAAACTTGTTCTACCTGCTTTCTGGGCTGAGATGGGGAATCGCTGAATTTTGGACTCGGCTGGTGACAAAATGTTCCAAACACACCCCATGCACAACTCCACCGGGGAAGGTGCCAGAAACGAGTTCTGTTGGTAGTTTTTACACTACCCCGGTAGGCAGCTGAAAGGCACCACAAAACTTGTTCTACCTGCTTTCTGGGCTGAGATGGGGAATCGCTGAATTTTGGACTCGGCTGGTGACAAAATGTTCCAAACACACCCCATGCACAACTCCACCGGGGAAGGTGCCAGAAACGAGTTCTGTTGGTAGTTTTTACACTACCCCGGTAGGCAGCTGAAAGGCACCACAAAAGTTTTTCTACCTGCTTTCTGGGCTGAGATGGGGAATCGCTGAATTTTGGACTCGGCTGGTGACAAAATGTTCCAAACACACCCCATGCACAACTCCACCGGGGAAGGTGCCAGAAACGAGTTCTGTTGGTAGTTTTTACACTACCCCGGTAGGCAAGAGAAAGGCACCACAAAACTTGTTCTACCTGCTTTCTGGGCTGAGATGGGGAATCGCTGAATTTTGGACTCGGCTGGTGACAAAATGTTCCAAACACACCCCATGCACAACTCCACCGGGGAAGGTGCCAGAAACGAGTTCTGTTGGTAGTTTTTACACTACCCCGGTAGGCAGCTGAAAGGCACCACAAAACTTGTTCTACCTGCTTTCTGGGCTGAGATGGGGAATCGCTGAATTTTGGACTCGGCTGGTGACAAAATGTTCCAAACACACCCCATGCACAACTCCACCGGGGAAGTTGCCAGAAACGAGTTCTGTTGGTAGTTTTTACACTACCCCGGTAGGCAGCTGAAAGGCACCACAAAACTTGTTCTACCTGCTTTCTGGGCTGAGATGGGGAATCGCTGAATTTTGGACTCGGCTGGTGACAAAATGTTCCAAGCACACCCCATGCACAACTCCACCGGGGAAGGTGCCAGAAACGAGTTCTGTTGGTAGTTTTTACACTACCCCGGTAGGCAAGAGAAAGGCACCACAAAACTTGTTCTACCTGCTTTCTGGGCTGAGATGGGGAATCGCTGAATTTTGGACTCGGCTGGTGACAAAATGTTCCAAACACACCCCATGCACAACTCCACCGGGGAAGGTGCCAGAAACGAGTTCTGTTGGTAGTTTTTACACTACCCCCGGTAGGCAGCTGAAAGGCACCACAAAACTTGTTCTACCTGCTTTCCGGGCTGAGATGGGGAATCGCTGAATTTTGGACTCGGCTGGTGACAAAATGTTCCAAACACACCCCATGCACAACTCCACCGGGGAAGGTGCCAGAAACGAGTTCTGTTGGTAGTTTTTACACTACCCCGGTAGGCAGCTGAAAGGCACCACAAAACTTGTTCTACCTGCTTTCTGGGCTGAGATGGGGAATCGCTGAATTTTGGACTCGGCTGGTGACAAAATGTTCCAAACACACCCCATGCACAACTCCACCGGGGAAGGTGCCAGAAACGAGTTCTGTTGGTAGTTTTTACACTACCCCGGTAGGCAGCTGAAAGGCACCACAAAACTTGTTCTCCCTGCTTTCTGGGCTTGAGATGGGGAATCGCTGAATTTTGGACTCGGCTGGTGACAAAATGTTCCAAACACACCCCATGCACAACTCCACCGGGGAAGGTGCCAGAAACGACTTCTGTTGGTAGTTTTTACACTACCCCGGTAGGCAAGAGAAAGGCACCACAAAACTTGTTCTACCTGCTTTCTGGGCTGAGATGGGGAACGGCTGAATTTTGGACTCGGCTGCTGACAAAATGTTCCAAACACACCCCATGCACAACTCCACCGGGGAAGGTGCCAGAAACGAGTTCTGTTGGTAGTTTTTACACTACCCCGGTAGGCAGCTGAAAGGCACCACAAAACTTTTTGTACCTGCTTTCTGGGCTGAGATGGAGAATCGCTGAATTTTGGACTCGGCTGGTGACAAAATGTTCCAAACACACCCCATGCACAACTCCACCGGGGAAGGTGCCAGAAACGAGTTCTGTTGGTAGTTTTTACACTACCCCGGTAGGCAGCTGAAAGGCACCACAAAACTTGTTCTACCTGCTTTCTGGGCTGAGATGGGGAATCGCTGAATTTTGGACTCGGCTGGTGACAAAATGTTCCAAACACACCCCATGCACAACTCCACCGGGGAAGGTGACAGAAAGGAGTTCTCTTGGTAGTTTTTACACTACCCCGGTAGGCAGCTGAAAGGCACCACAAAACTTGTTCTACCTGCTTTCTGGGCTGAGATGGGGAACGGCTGAGTTTTGGACTCGGCTGGTGACAAAATGTTCCAAACACACCCCATGCACAACTCCACCGGGGAAGGTGCCAGAAACGAGTTCTGTTGGTAGTTTTTACACTACCCCGGTAGGCAGCTGAAAGGCACCACAAAACTTGTTCTACCTGCTTTCTGGGCTGAGATGGGGAACGGCTGAGTTTTGGACTCGGCTGGTGACAAAATGTTCCAAACACACCCCATGCACAACTCCACCGGGGAAGGTGCCAGAAACGAGTTCTGTTGGTAGTTTTTACACTACCCCGGTAGGCACCTGAAAGGCACCACAAAACTTGTTCTACCTGCTTTCTGGGCTGAGATGGGGAATCGCTGAATTTTGGACTCGGCTGGTGACAAAATGTTCCAAACACACCCCATGCACAACTCCACCGGGGAAGGTGCCAGAAACGAGTTCTGTTGGTAGTTTTTACACTACCCCGGTAGGCAGCTGAAAGGCACCACAAAACTTGTTCTACCTGCTTTCTGGGCTGAGATGGGGAATCGCTGAATTTTGGACTCGGCTGGTGACAAAATGTTCCAAACACACCCCATGCACAACTCCACCGGGGAAGGTGCCAGAAACGAGTTCTGTTGGTAGTTTTTACACTACCCCGGTAGGCAGCTGAAAGGCACCACAAAACTTGTTCTACCTGCTTTCTGGGCTGAGATGGGGAATCGCTGAATTTTGGACTCGGCTGGTGACAAAATGTTCCAAACACACCCCATGCACAACTCCACCGGGGAAGGTGCCAGAAACGAGTTCTGTTGGTAGTTTTTACACTACCCCGGTAGGCAGCTGAAAGGCACCACAAAAGTTTTTCTACCTGCTTTCTGGGCTGAGATGGGGAATCGCTGAATTTTGGACTCGGCTGGTGACAAAATGTTCCAAACACACCCCATGCACAACTCCACCGGGGAAGGTGCCAGAAACGAGTTCTGTTGGTAGTTTTTACACTACCCTGGTAGGCAAGAGAAAGGCACCACAAAACTTGTTCTACCTGCTTTCTGGGCTGAGATGGGGAATCGCTGAATTTTGGACTCGGCTGGTGACAAAATGTTCCAAACACACCCCATGCACAACTCCACCGGGGAAGGTGCCAGAAACGAGTTCTGTTGGTAGTTTTTACACTACCCCGGTAGGCAGCTGAAAGGCACCACAAAACTTGTTCTACCTGCTTTCTGGGCTGAGATGGAGAATCGCTGAATTTTGGACTCGGCTGGTGACAAAATGTTCCAAACACACCCCATGCACAACTCCACCGGGGAAAGTGCCAGAAACGAGTTCTGTTGGTAGTTTTTACACTACCCCGGTTGGCAGCTGAAAGGCACCACAAAACTTGTTCTACCTGCTTTCTGGGCTGAGATGGGGAACGGCTGAATTTTGGACTCGGCTGGTGACAAAATGTTCCAAACACACCCCATGCACAGCTCCACCGGGGAAGGTGCCAGAAACGAGTTCTGTTGGTAGTTTTTACACTACCCCGGTAGGCAGCTGAAAGGCACCACAAAACTTGTTCTACCTGCTTTCTGGGCTGAGATGGGGAATCGCTGAATTTTGGACTCGGCTGGTGACAAAATGTTCCAAACACACCCCATGCACAACTCCACCGGGGAAGGTGCCAGAAACGAGTTCTGTTGGTAGTTTTTACACTACCCCGGTAGGCAGCTGAAAGGCACCACAAAACTTGTTCTACCTGCTTTCTGGGCTGAGATGGGGAATCGCTGAATTTTGGACTCGGCTGGTGACAAAATGTTCCAAACACACCCCATGCACAACTCCACCGGGGAAGGTGACAGAAACGAGTTCTGTTGGTAGTTTTTACACTACCCCGGTAGGCAGCTGAAAGGCACCACAAAACTTGTTCTACCTGCTTTCTGGGCTGAGATGGGGAATCGCTGAATTTTGGACTCGGCTGGTGACAAAATGTTCCAAACACACCCCATGCACAACTCCACCGGGGAAGGTGCCAGAAACGAGTTCTGTTGGTAGTTTTTACACTACCCCGGTAGGCAGCTGAAAGGCACCACAAAACTTGTTCTCCCTGCTTTCTGGGCTTGAGATGGGGAATCGCTGAATTTTGGACTCGGCTGGTGACAAAATGTTCCAAACACACCCCATGCACAACTCCACCGGGGAAGGTGCCAGAAACGACTTCTGTTGGTAGTTTTTACACTACCCCGGTAGGCAAGAGAAAGGCACCACAAAACTTGTTCTACCTGCTTTCCGGGCTGAGATGGGGAACGGCTGAATTTTGGACTCGGCTGCTGACAAAATGTTCCAAACACACCCCATGCACAACTCCACCGGGGAAGGTGCCAGAAACGAGTTCTGTTGGTAGTTTTTACACTACCCCGGTAGGCAGCTGAAAGGCACCACAAAACTTGTTCTACCTGCTTTCTGGGCTGAGATGGAGAATCGCTGAATTTTGGACTCGGCTGGTGACAAAATGTTCCAAACACACCCCATGCACAACTCCACCGGGGAAGGTGCCAGAAACGAGTTCTGTTGGTAGTTTTTACACTACCCCGGTAGGCAGCTGAAAGGCACCACAAAACTTGTTCTACCTGCTTTCTGGGCTGAGATGGGGATCAGCTGAATTTTGGACTCGGCTGGTGACAAAATGTTCCAAACACACCCCATGCACAACTCCACCGGGGAAGGTGCCAGAAACGAGTTCTGTTGGTAGTTTTTACACTACCCCGGTAGGCAGCTGAAAGGCACCACAAAACTTGTTCTACCTGCTTTCTGGGCTGAGATGGAGAATCGCTGAATTTTGGACTCGGCTGGTGACAAAATGTTCCAAACACACCCCATGCACACCTCCACCGGGGAAAGTGCCAGAAACGAGTTCTGTTGGTAGTTTTTACACTACCCCGGTAGGCAGCTGAAAGGCACCACAAAACTTGTTCTACCTGCTTTCTGGGCTGAGATGGGGAACGGCTGAGTTTTGGACTCGGCTGGTGACAAAATGTTCCAAACACACCCCATGCACAGCTCCACCGGGGAAGGTGCCAGAAACGAGTTCTGTTGGTAGTTTTTACACTACCCCGGTAGGCAGCTGAAAGGCACCACAAAACTTGTTCTACCTGCTTTCTGGGCTGAGATGGGGAATCGCTGAATTTTGGACTCGGCTGGTGACAAAATGTTCCAAACACACCCCATGCACAACTCCACCGGGGAAGGTGCCAGAAACGAGTTCTGTTGGTAGTTTTTACACTACCCCGGTAGGCAGCTGAAAGGCACCACAAAACTTGTTCTACCTGCTTTCTGGGCTGAGATGGGGAATCGCTGACTTTTGGACTCGGCTGGTGACAAAATGTTCCAAACACACCCCATGCACAACTCCACCGGGGAAGGTGCCAGAAACGAGTTCTGTTGGTAGTTTTTACACTACCCCGGTAGGCAGCTGAAAGGCACCACAAAACTTGTTCTACCTGCTTTCTGGGCTGAGATGGGGAATCGCTGAATTTTGGACTCGGCTGGTGACAAAATGTTCCAAACACACCCCATGCACAACTCCACCGGGGAAGGTGCCAGAAACGAGTTCTGTTGGTAGTTTTTACACTACCCCGGTAGGCAGCTGAAAGGCACCACAAAACTTGTTCTCCCTGCTTTCTGGGCTTGAGATGGGGAATCGCTGAATTTTGGACTCGGCTGGTGACAAAATGTTCCAAACACACCCCATGCACAACTCCACCGGGGAAGGTGCCAGAAACGACTTCTGTTGGTAGTTTTTACACTACCCCGGTAGGCAAGAGAAAGGCACCACAAAACTTGTTCTACCTGCTTTCCGGGCTGAGATGGGGAAGGGCTGAATTTTGGACTCGGCTGGTGACAAAATGTTCCAAACACACCCCATGCACAACTCCACCGGGGAAGGTGCCAGAAACGAGTTCTGTTGGTAGTTTTTACACTACCCCGGTAGGCAAGGAAAGGCACCACAAAACTTGTTCTACCTGCTTTCTGGGCTGAGATGGAGAATCGCTGAATTTTGGACTCGGCTGGTGACAAAATGTTCCAAACACACCCCATGCACAACTCCACCGGGGAAGGTGCCAGAAACGAGTTCTGTTGGTAGTTTTTACACTACCCCGGTAGGCAGCTGAAAGGCACCACAAAACTTGTTCTACCTGCTTTCTGGGCTGAGATGGGGATCAGCTGAATTTTGGACTCGGCTGGTGACAAAATGTTCCAAACACACCCCATGCACAACTCCACCGGGGAAGGTGCCAGAAACGAGTTCTGTTGGTAGTTTTTACACTACCCCGGTAGGCACCTGAAAGGCACCACAAAACTTGTTCTACCTGCTTTCTGGGCTGAGATGGGGAATCGCTGAATTTTGGACTCGGCTGGTGACAAAATGTTCCAAACACACCCCATGCACAACTCCACCGGGGAAGGTGCCAGAAACGAGTTCTGTTGGTAGTTTTTACACTACCCCGGTAGGCAGCTGAAAGGCACCACAAAACTTGTTCTACCTGCTTTCTGGGCTGAGATGGGGAATCGCTGAATTTTGGACTCGGCTGGTGACAAAATGTTCCAAACACACCCCATGCACAACTCCACCGGGGAAGGTGCCAGAAACGAGTTCTGTTGGTAGTTTTTACACTACCCCGGTAGGCAGCTGAAAGGCACCACAAAACTTGTTCTCCCTGCTTTCTGGGCTTGAGATGGGGAATCGCTGAATTTTGGACTCGGCTGGTGACAAAATGTTCCAAACACACCCCATGCACAACTCCACCGGGGAAGGTGCCAGAAACGAGTTCTGTTGGTAGTTTTTACACTACCCCGGTAGGCAAGGAAAGGCACCACAAAACTTGTTCTACCTGCTTTCTGGGCTGAGATGGAGAATCGCTGAATTTTGGACTCGGCTGGTGACAAAATGTTCCAAACACACCCCATGCACAACTCCACCGGGGAAGGTGCCAGAAACGAGTTCTGTTGGTAGTTTTTACACTACCCCGGTAGGCAGCTGAAAGGCACCACAAAACTTGTTCTACCTGCTTTCTGGGCTGAGATGGGGATCAGCTGAATTTTGGACTCGGCTGGTGACAAAATGTTCCAAACACACCCCATGCACACCTCCACCGGCAAAGGTGCCAGAAAGGAGTTCTGTTGGTAGTTTTTACACTACCCCGGTAGGCACCTGAAAGGCACCACAAAACTTGTTCTACCTGCTTTCTGGGCTGAGATGGGGAATCGCTGAATTTTGGACTCGGCTGGTGACAAAATGTTCCAAACACACCCCATGCACAACTCCACCGGGGAAGGTGCCAGAAACGAGTTCTGTTGGTAGTTTTTACACTACCCCGGTAGGCAGCTGAAAGGCACCACAAAACTTGTTCTACCTGTTTTCTGGGCTGAGATGGAGAATCGCTGAATTTTGGACTCGGCTGGTGACAAAATGTTCCAAACACACCCCATGCACAACTCCACCGGGGAAGGCGCCAGAAACGAGTTCTGTTGGTAGTTTTTACACTACCCCGGTAGGCAGCTGAAAGGCACCACAAAACTTGTTCTACCTGCTTTCTGGGCTGAGATGGGGAATCGCTGAATTTTGGACTCGGCTGGTGACAAAATGTTCCAAACACACCCCATGCACAACTCCACCGGGGAAGGTGCCAGAAACGAGTTCTGTTGGTAGTTTTTACACTACCCCGGTAGGCAGCTGAAAGGCACCACAAAACTTGTTCTCCCTGCTTTCTGGGCTTGAGATGGGGAATCGCTGAATTTTGGACTCGGCTGGTGACAAAATGTTCCAAACACACCCCATGCACAACTCCACCGGGGAAGGTGCCAGAAACGACTTCTGTTGGTAGTTTTTACACTACCCCGGTAGGCAAGAGAAAGGCACCACAAAACTTGTTCTACCTGCTTTCCGGGCTGAGATGGGGAACGGCTGAATTTTGGACTCGGCTGGTGACAAAATGTTCCAAACACACCCCATGCACAACTCCACCGGGGAAGGTGCCAGAAACGAGTTCTGTTGGTAGTTTTTACACTACCCCGGTAGGCAAGGAAAGGCACCACAAAACTTGTTCTACCTGCTTTCTGGGCTGAGATGGAGAATCGCTGAATTTTGGACTCGGCTGGTGACAAAATGTTCCAAACACACCCCATGCACAACTCCACCGGGGAAGGTGCCAGAAACGAGTTCTGTTGGTAGTTTTTACACTACCCCGGTAGGCAGCTGAAAGGCACCACAAAACTTGTTCTACCTGCTTTCTGGGCTGAGATGGGGATCAGCTGAATTTTGGACTCGGCTGGTGACAAAATGTTCCAAACACACCCCATGCACAACTCCACCGGGGAAGGTGCCAGAAACGAGTTCTGTTGGTAGTTTTTACACTACCCCGGTAGGCACCTGAAAGGCACCACAAAACTTGTTCTACCTGCTTTCTGGGCTGAGATGGGGAATCGCTGAATTTTGGACTCGGCTGGTGACAAAATGTTCCAAACACACCCCATGCACAACTCCACCGGGGAAGGTGCCAGAAACGAGTTCTGTTGGTATTTTTTACACTACCCCGGTAGGCAGCTGAAAGGCACCACAAAACTTGTTCTACCTGCTTTCTGGGCTGAGATGGGGAATCGCTGAATTTTGGACTCGGCTGGTGACAAAATGTTCCAAACACACCCCATGCACAACTCCACCGGGGGAAGGTGCCAGAAACGAGTTCTGTTGGTAGTTTTTACACTACCCCGGTAGGCAGCTGAAAGGCACCACAAAACTTGTTCTCCCTGCTTTCTGGGCTTGAGATGGGGAATCGCTGAATTTTGGACTCGGCTGGTGACAAAATGTTCCAAACACACCCCATGCACAACTCCACCGGGGAAGGTGCCAGAAACGACTTCTGTTGGTAGTTTTTACACTACCCCGGTAGGCAAGGAAAGGCACCACAAAACTTGTTCTACCTGCTTTCTGGGCTGAGATGGAGAATCGCTGAATTTTGGACTCGGCTGGTGACAAAATGTTCCAAACACACCCCATGCACAACTCCACCGGGGAAGGTGCCAGAAACGAGTTCTGTTGGTAGTTTTTACACTACCCCGGTAGGCAGCTGAAAGGCACCACAAAACTTGTTCTACCTGCTTTCTGGGCTGAGATGGGGATCAGCTGAATTTTGGACTCGGCTGGTGACAAAATGTTCCAAACACACCCCATGCACACCTCCACCGGCAAAGGTGCCAGAAACGAGTTCTGTTGGTAGTTTTTACACTACCCCGGTAGGCACCTGAAAGGCACCACAAAACTTGTTCTACCTGCTTTCTGGGCTGAGATGGGGAATCGCTGAATTTTGGACTCGGCTGGTGACAAAATGTTCCAAACACACCCATGCACACCTCCACCGGCAAAGGTGCCAGAAACGAGTTCTGTTGGTAGTTTTTACACTACCCCGGTAGGCAGCTGAAAGGCACCACAAAAGTTGTTGTACCTGCTTTCCGGGCTGAGATGGGGAACGGCTGAATTTTGGACTCGGCTGGTGACAAAATGTTCCAAACACACCCCATGCACAACTCCACCGGGGAAGGTGCCAGAAACGAGTTCTGTTGGTAGTTTTTACACTACCCCGGTAGGCACCTGAAAGGCACCACAAAACTTGTTCTACCTGCTTTCTGGGCTGAGATGGGGAATCGCTGAATTTTGGACTCGGCTGGTGACAAAATGTTCCAAACACACCCCATGCACAACTCCACCGGGGAAGGTGCCAGAAACGAGTTCTGTTGGTATTTTTTACACTACCCGGTAGGCAGCTGAAAGGCACCACAAAACTTGTTCTACCTGCTTTCTGGGCTGAGATGGGGAATCGCTGAATTTTGGACTCGGCTGGTGACAAAATGTTCCAAACACACCCCATGCACAACTCCACCGGGGAAGGTGCCAGAAACGAGTTCTGTTGGTAGTTTTTACACTACCCCGGTAGGCAGCTGAAAGGCACCACAAAACTTGTTCTCCCTGCTTTCTGGGCTTGAGATGGGGAATCGCTGAATTTTTGGACTCGGCTGGTGACAAAATGTTCCAAACACACCCCATGCACAACTCCACCGGGGAAGGTGCCAGAAACGACTTCTGTTGGTAGTTTTTACACTACCCCGGTAGGCAAGGAAAGGCACCACAAAACTTGTTCTACCTGCTTTCTGGGCTGAGATGGAGAATCGCTGAATTTTGGACTCGGCTGGTGACAAAATGTTCCAAACACACCCCATGCACAACTCCACCGGGGAAGGTGCCAGAAACGAGTTCTGTTGGTAGTTTTTACACTACCCCGGTAGGCAGCTGAAAGGCACCACAAAACTTGTTCTACCTGCTTTCTGGGCTGAGATGGGGATCAGCTGAATTTTGGACTCGGCTGGTGACAAAATGTTCCAAACACACCCCATGCACACCTCCACCGGCAAAGGTGCCAGAAACGAGTTCTGTTGGTAGTTTTTTACACTACCCCGGTAGGCACCTGAAAGGCACCACAAAACTTGTTCTACCTGCTTTCTGGGCTGAGATGGGAATCGCTGAATTTTGGACTCGGCTGGTGACAAAATGTTCCAAACACACCCCATGCACACCTCCACCGGCAAAGGTGCCAGAAACGAGTTCTGTTGGTAGTTTTTACACTACCCCGGTAGGCAGCTGAAAGGCACCACAAAAGTTGTTGTACCTGCTTTCTGGGCTGAGATGGGGAATCGCTGAATTTTGGACTCGGCTGGTGACAAAATGTTCCAAACACACCCCATGCACAACTCCACCGGGGAAGGTGCCAGAAACGAGTTCTGTTGGTAGTTTTTACACTACCCCGGTAGGCAGCTGAAAGGCACCACAAAACTTTTTGTACCTGCTTTCTGGCTGAGATGGAGAATCGCTGAATTTTGGGACTCGGCTGGTGACAAAATGTTCCAAACACACCCCATGCACAACTCCACCGGGGAAGGTGCCAGAAACGAGTTCTGTTGGTAGTTTTTACACTACCCCGGTAGGCAGCTGAAAGGCACCACAAAACTTGTTCTACCTGCTTTCTGGGCTGAGATGGGGAACGGCTGAATTTTGGACTCGGCTGGTAACAAAATGTTCCAAACACACCCCATGCACAACTCCACCGGGGAAGGTGCCAGAAACGAGTTCTGTTGGTAGTTTTTACACTACCCCGGTAGGCAGCTGAAAGGCACCACAAAACTTGTTCTACCTGCTTTCTGGGCTGAGATGGGGAACGGCTGAATTTTGGACTCGGCTGGTAACAAAATGTCCAAACACACCCCATGCACAACTCCACCGGGGAAGGTGCCAGAAACGAGTTCTGTTGGTAGTTTTTACACTACCCCGGTAGGCAGCTGAAAGGCACCACAAAACTTGTTCTACCTGCTTTCTGGGCTGAGATGGGGAATCGCTGAATTTTGGACTCGGCTGGTGACAAAATGTTCCAAACACACCCCATGCACAACTCCACCGGGGAAGGGTGCCAGAAACGAGTTCTGTTGGTAGTTTTTACACTACCCCGGTAGGCAGCTGAAAGGCACCACAAAACTTGTTCTCCCTGCTTTCTGGGCTTGAGATGGGGAATCGCTGAATTTTGGACTCGGCTGGTGACAAAATGTTCCAAACACACCCCATGCACAACTCCACCGGGGAAGGTGCCAGAAACGACTTCTGTTGGTAGTTTTTACACTACCCCGGTAGGCAAGAGAAAGGCACCACAAAACTTGTTCTACCTGCTTTCTGGGCTGAGATGGGGAACGGCTGAATTTTGGACTCGGCTGGTGACAAAAGGTTCCAAACACACCCCATGCACAACTCCACCGGGGAAGGTGCCAGAAACGAGTTCTGTTGGTAGTTTTTACACTACCCCGGTAGGCAGCTGAAAGGCACCACAAAACTTGTTCTACCTGCTTTCTGGGCTGAGATGGGGAACGGCTGAATTTTGGACTCGGCTGGTGACAAAATGTTCCAAACACACCCCATGCACAACTCCACCGGGGAAGGTGCCAGAAACGAGTTCTGTTGGTAGTTTTTACACTACCCCGGTAGGCAGCTGAAAGGCACCACAAAACTTGTTCTACCTGCTTTCTGGGCTGAGATGGGGAATCGCTGAATTTTGGACTCGGCTGGTGACAAAATGTTCCAAACACACCCCATGCACAACTCCACCGGGGAAGGTGACAGAAAGGAGTTCTCTTGGTAGTTTTTACACTACCCCGGTAGGCACCTGAAAGGCACCACAAAACTTGTTCTACCTGCTTTCTGGGCTGAGATGGGGAATCTCTGAATTTTTGACTCGGCTGGTGAAAAAATGTTCCAAACACACCCCATGCACAACTCCACCGGGGAAGGTGCCAGAAACGGTTCTGTTGGTAGTTTTTACACTACCCCGGTAGGCAGCTGAAAGGCACCACAAAACTTGTTCTACCTGCTTTCTGGCTGAGATGGGGAATCGCTGAATTTTGGACTCGGCTGGTGACAAAATGTTCCAAACACACCCCATGCACACCTCCACCGGCAAAGGTGCCAGAAACGAGTTCTGTTGGTAGTTTTTACACTACCCCGGTAGGCAGCTGAAAGGCACCACAAAACTTGTTCTACCTGCTTTCTGGGCTGAGATGGGGAATCGCTGAATTTTTGGACTCGGCTGGTGACAAAATGTTCCAAACACACCCCATGCACAACTCCACCGGGGAAGGTGCCAGAAACGAGTTCTGTTGGTAGTTTTTACACTACCCCGGCTAGGCAGCTGAAAGGCACCACAAAACTTGTTCTACCTGCTTTCTGGGCTGAGATGGGGAACGGCTGAATTTTGGACTCGGCTGGTAACAAAATGTTCCAAACACACCCCATGCACAACTCCACCGGGAAGGTGCCAGAAACGAGTTCTGTTGGTAGTTTTTACACTACCCCGGTAGGCAGCTGAAAGGCACCACAAAACTTGTTCTACCTGCTTTCTGGGCTGAGATGGGGAATCGCTGAATTTTGGACTCGGCTGGTGACAAAATGTTCCAAACACACCCCATGCACAACTCCACCGGGGAGGGTGCCAGAAACGAGTTCTGTTGGTAGTTTTTACACTACCCCGGTAGGCAGCTGAAAGGCACCACAAAACTTGTTCTCCCTGCTTTCTGGGCTTGAGATGGGGAATCGCTGAATTTTGGACTCGGCTGGTGACAAAATGTTCCAAACACACCCCATGCACAACTCCACCGGGGAAGGTGCCAGAAACGACTTCTGTTGGTAGTTTTTACACTACCCCGGTAGGCAAGAGAAAGGCACCACAAAACTTGTTCTACCTGCTTTCTGGGCTGAGATGGGGAACGGCTGAATTTTGGACTCGGCTGGGTGACAAAAGGTTCCAAACACACCCCATGCACAACTCCACCGGGGGAAGGTGCCAGAAACGAGTTCTGTTGGTAGTTTTTACACTACCCCGGTAGGCAGCTGAAAGGCACCACAAAACTTGTTCTACCTGCTTTCTGGGCTGAGATGGGGAACGGCTGAATTTTGGACTCGGCTGGTGACAAAATGTTCCAAACACACCCCATGCACAACTCCACCGGGGAAGGTGCCAGAAACGAGTTCTGTTGGTAGTTTTTTACACTACCCCGGTAGGCAGCTGAAAGGCACCACAAAACTTGTTCTACCTGCTTTCTGGGCTGAGATGGGGAATCGCTGAATTTTGGACTCGGCTGGTGACAAAATGTTCCAAACACACCCCATGCACAACTCCACCGGGGAAGGTGACAGAAAGGAGTTCTCTTGGTAGTTTTTACACTACCCCGGTAGGCACCTGAAAGGCACCACAAAACTTGTTCTACCTGCTTTCTGGGCTGAGATGGGGAATCTCTGAATTTTTGACTCGGCTGGTGAAAAAATGTTCCAAACACACCCCATGCACAACTCCACCGGGGAAGGTGCCAGAAACGAGTTCTGTTGGTAGTTTTTACACTACCCCGGTAGGCAGCTGAAAGGCACCACAAAACTTGTTCTACCTGCTTTCTGGGCTGAGATGGGGAATCGCTGAATTTTGGACTCGGCTGGTGACAAAATGTTCCAAACACACCCCATGCACACCTCCACCGGCAAAGGTGCCAGAAACGAGTTCTGTTGGTAGTTTTTACACTACCCCGGTAGGCAGCTGAAAGGCACCACAAAACTTGTTCTACCTGCTTTCTGGGCTGAGATGGGGAATCGCTGAATTTTGGACTCGGCTGGTGACAAAATGTTCCAAACACACCCCATGCACAACTCCACCGGGGAAGGTGCCAGAAACGAGTTCTGTTGGTAGTTTTTACACTACCCCGGTAGGCAGCTGAAAGGCACCACAAAACTTGTTCTACCTGCTTTCTGGGCTGAGATGGGGAACGGCTGAATTTTGGACTCGGCTGGTAACAAAATGTTCCAAACACACCCCATGCACAACTCCACCGGGGAAGGTGCCAGAAACGAGTTCTGTTGGTAGTTTTTACACTACCCCGGTAGGCAGCTGAAAGGCACCACAAAACTTGTTCTACCTGCTTTCTGGGCTGAGATGGGGAATCGCTGAATTTTGGACTCGGCTGGTGACAAAATGTTCCAAACACACCCCATGCACAACTCCACCGGGGAAGGTGCCAGAAACGAGTTCTGTTGGTAGTTTTTACACTACCCTGGTAGGCAGCTGAAAGGCACCACAAAAGTTGTTCTACCTGCTTTCTGGGCTGAGATGGGGAATCGCTGAATTTTGGACTCGGCTGGTGACAAAATATTCCAAACACACCCCATGCACAACTCCACCGGGGAAGGTGCCAGAAACGAGTTCTGTTGGTAGTTTTTACACTACCCCGGTAGGCAGCTGAAAGGCACCACAAAAGTTTTTGTACCTGCTTTCTGGGCTGAGATGGGGAATCGCTGAATTTTGGACTCGGCTGGTGACAAAATGTTCCAAACACACCCCATGCACAACTCCACCGGGGAAGGTGCCAGAAACGAGTTCTGTTGGTAGTTTTTACACTACCCCGGTAGGCAGCTGAAAGGCACCACAAAACTTGTTCTACCTGCTTTCTGGGCTGAGATGGGGAACGGCTGAATTTTGGACTCGGCTGGTGACAAAAGGTTCCAAACACACCCCATGCACAACTCCACCGGGGAAGGTGCCAGAAACGAGTTCTGTTGGTAGTTTTTACACTACCCCGGTAGGCAGCTGAAAGGCACCACAAAACTTGTTCTACCTGCTTTCTGGGCTGAGATGGGGAACGGCTGAATTTTGGACTCGGCTGGTGACAAAATGTTCCAAACACACCCCATGCACACCTCCACCGGGGAAGGTGCCAGAAACGAGTTCTGTTGGTAGTTTTTACACTACCCCGGTAGGCAGCTGAAAGGCACCACAAAACTTGTTCTACCTGCTTTCTGGGCTGAGATGGGGAATAGCTGAATTTTGGACTCGGCTGGTGACAAAATGTTCCAAACACACCCCATGCACAACTCCACCGGGGAAGGTGCCAGAAACGAGTTCTGTTGGTAGTTTTTACACTACCCCGGTAGGCAGCTGAAAGGCACCACAAAACTTGTTCTACCTGCTTTCTGGGCTGAGATGGGGAATCGCTGAATTTTGGACTCGGCTGGTGACAAAATGTTCCAAACACACCCCATGCACACCTCCACCGGCAAAGGTGCCAGAAAGGAGTTCTGTTGGTAGTTTTTACACTACCCGGTAGGCAGCTGAAAGGCACCACAAAACTTTTTGTACCTGCTTTCTGGGCTGAGATGGAGAATCGCTGAATTTTGGACTCGGCTGGTGACAAAATGTTCCAAACACACCCCATGCACAACTCCACCGGGGAAGGAGCCAGAAACGAGTTCTGTTGGTAGTTTTTACACTACCCCGGTAGGCAGCTGAAAGGCACCACAAAACTTGTTCTACCTGCTTTCTGGGCTGAGATGGGGGAATCGCTGAATTTTGGACTCGGCTGCTGACAAAATGTTCCAAACACACCCCATGCACAACTCCACCGGGGAAGGTGCCAGAAACGAGTTCTGTTGGTAGTTTTTACACTACCCCGGTAGGCAGCTGAAAGGCACCACAAAACTTGTTCTACCTGCTTTCTGGGCTGAGATGGGGAACGGCTGAATTTTGGACTCGGCTGGTGACAAAATGTTCCAAACACACCCCATGCACAACTCCACCGGGGAAGGTGCCAGAAACGACTTCTGTTGGTAGTTTTTACACTACCCCGGTAGGCAGCTGAAAGGCACCACAAAACTTGTTCTACCTGCTTTCTGGGCTGAGATGGGGAATCGCTGAATTTTGGACTCGGCTGCTGACAAAATGTTCCAAACACACCCCATGCACAACTCCACCGGGGAAGTTGCCAGAAACGAGTTCTGTTGGTAGTTTTTACACTACGCCGGTAGGCAGCTGAAAGGCACCACAAAACTTGTTGTACCTGCTTTCTGGGCTGAGATGGGGAATCGCTGAATTTTGGACTCGGCTGGTGACAAAATGTTCCCAAACACACCCCATGCACAACTCCACCGGGGAAGGTGCCAGAAACGAGTTCTGTTGGTAGTTTTTACACTACCCCGGTAGGCAGCTGAAAGGCACCACAAAACTTGTTCTACCTGCTTTCTGGGCTGAGATGGGGAATCGCTGAATTTTGGACTCGGCTGGTGACAAAATGTTCCAAACACACCCCATGCACAACTCCACCGGGGAAGGTGCCAGAAACGAGTTCTGTTGGTAGTTTTTACACTACCCCGGTAGGCAGCTGAAAGGCACCACAAAACTTGTTCTACCTGCTTTCTGGGCTGAGATGGGGAACGGCTGAATTTTGGACTCGGCTGGTAACAAAATGTTCCAAACACACCCCATGCACAACTCCACCGGGGAAGGTGCCAGAAACGAGTTCTGTTGGTAGTTTTTACACTACCCCGGTAGGCAGCTGAAAGGCACCACAAAACTTGTTCTACCTGCTTTCTGGGCTGAGATGGGGAATCGCTGAATTTTGGACTCGGCTGGTGACAAAATGTTCCAAACACACCCCATGCACAACTCCACCGGGGAAGGTGCCAGAAACGAGTTCTGTTGGTACTTTTTACACTACCCCGGTAGGCAGCTGAAAGGCACCACAAAACTTGTTCTACCTGCTTTCTGGGCTGAGATGGGGAATCGCTGAATTTTGGACTCGGCTGGTGACAAAATGTTCCAAACACACCCCATGCACAACTCCACCGGGGAAGGTGCCAGAAACGAGTTCTGTTGGTAGTTTTTACACTACCCCGGTAGGCAAGAGAAAGGCACCACAAAACTTGTTCTACCTGCTTTCTGGGCTGAGATGGGGAACGGCTGAATTTTGGACTCGGCTGCTGACAAAATGTTCCAAACACACCCCATGCACAACTCCACCGGGGAAGGTGCCAGAAACGAGTTCTGTTGGTAGTTTTTACACTACCCCGGTAGGCAAGAGAAAGGCACCACAAAACTTGTTCTACCTGCTTTCTGGGCTGAGATGGAGAATCGCTGAATTTTGGACTCGGCTGGTGACAAAATGTTCCAAACACACCCCATGCACAACTCCACCGGGGAAGGTGCCAGAAACGAGTTCTGTTGGTAGTTTTTACACTACCCCGGTAGGCAGCTGAAAGGCACCACAAAACTTGTTCTACCTGCTTTCTGGGCTGAGATGGGGAATCGCTGAATTTTGGACTCGGCTGGTGACAAAATGTTCCAAACACACCCCATGCACAACTCCACCGGGGAAGGTGCCAGAAACGAGTTCTGTTGGTAGTTTTTACACTACCCCGGTAGGCAGCTGAAAGGCACCACAAAAGTTTTTGTACCTGCTTTCTGGGCTGAGATGGGGGAATCGCTGAATTTTGGACTCGGCTGGTGACAAAATGTTCCAAACACACCCCATGCACAACTCCACCGGGGAAGGTGCCAGAAACGAGTTCTGTTGGTAGTTTTTACACTACCCCGGTAGGCAGCTGAAAGGCACCACAAAACTTGTTCTACCTGCTTTCTGGGCTGAGATGGGGAATCGCTGAATTTTGGACTCGGCTGGTGACAAAATGTTCCAAACACACCCCATGCACAACTCCACCGGGGAAGGTGCCAGAAACGAGTTCTGTTGGTAGTTTTTACACTACCCCGGTAGGCAGCTGAAAGGCACCACAAAACTTGTTCTACCTGCTTTCTGGGCTGAGATGGGGAATCGCTGAATTTTGGACTCGGCTGGTGACAAAATGTTCCAAACACACCCCATGCACACCTCCACCGGGGAAGGTGCCAGAAACGAGTTCTGTTGGTAGTTTTTACAGTACCCCGGTAGGCAGCTGAAAGGCACCACAAAACTTGTTCTACCTGCTTTCTGGGCTGAGATGGGGAATAGCTGAATTTTGGACTCGGCTGCTGACAAAATGTTCCAAACACACCCCATGCACACCTCCACCGGCAAAGGTGCCAGAAAGGAGTTCTGTTGGTAGTTTTTACACTACCCCGGTAGGCAGCTGAAAGGCACCACAAAACTTGTTCTACCTGCTTTCTGGGCTGAGATGGGGAACGGCTGAATTTTGGACTCGGCTGGTGACAAAATGTTCCAAACACACCCCATGCACAACTCCACCGGGGAAGGAGCCAGAAACGAGTTCTGTTGGTAGTTTTTACACTACCCCGGTAGGCAGCTGAAAGGCACCACAAAACTTGTTCTACCTGCTTTCTGGGCTGAGATGGGGAATCGCTGAATTTTGGACTCGGCTGCTGACAAAATGTTCCAAACACACCCCATGCACAACTCCACCGGGGAAGGTGCCAGAAACGAGTTCTGTTGGTAGTTTTTACACTACCCCGGTAGGCAGCTGAAAGGCACCACAAAACTTGTTCTACCTGCTTTCTGGGCTGAGATGGGGAATCGCTGAATTTTGGACTCGGCTGCTGACAAAATGTTCCAAACACACCCCATGCACAACTCCACCGGGGAAGTTGCCAGAAACGAGTTCTGTTGGTAGTTTTTACACTACCCCGGTAGGCAGCTGAAAGGCACCACAAAACTTGTTCTCCCTGCTTTCTGGGCTTGAGATGGGGAATCGCTGAATTTTGGACTCGGCTGGTGACAAAATGTTCCAAACACACCCCATGCACAACTCCACCGGGGAAGGTGCCAGAAACGAGTTCTGTTGGTAGTTTTTACACTACCCCGGTAGGCAAGAGAAAGGCACCACAAAACTTGTTCTACCTGCTTTCTGGGCTGAGATGGGGAATCGCTGAATTTTGGACTCGGCTGGTGACAAAATGTTCCAAACACACCCCATGCACAACTCCACCGGGGAAGGTGCCAGAAACGAGTTCTGTTGGTAGTTTTTACACTACCCCGGTAGGCAAGAGAAAGGCACCACAAAACTTGTTCTACCTGCTTTCTGGGCTGAGATGGAGAATCGCTGAATTTTGGACTCGGCTGGTGACAAAATGTTCCAAACACACCCCATGCACAACTCCACCGGGGAAGGAGCCAGAAACGAGTTCTGTTGGTAGTTTTTACACTACCCCGGTAGGCAGCTGAAAGGCACCACAAAACTTGTTCTACCTGCTTTCTGGGCTGAGATGGGGAATCGCTGAATTTTGGACTCGGCTGCTGACAAAATGTTCCAAACACACCCCATGCACAACTCCACCGGGGAAGGTGCCAGAAACGAGTTCTGTTGGTAGTTTTTACACTACCCCGGTAGGCAGCTGAAAGGCACCACAAAACTTGTTCTCCCTGCTTTCTGGGCTTGAGATGGGGAATCGCTGAATTTTGGACTCGGCTGGTGACAAAATGTTCCAAACACACCCCATGCACAACTCCACCGGGGAAGGTGCCAGAAACGAGTTCTGTTGGTAGTTTTTACACTACCCCGGTAGGCAAGAGAAAGGCACCACAAAACTTGTTCTACCTGCTTTCTGGGCTGAGATGGGGAACGGCTGAATTTTGGACTCGGCTGCTGACAAAATGTTCCAAACACACCCCATGCACAACTCCACCGGGGAAGGTGCCAGAAACGAGTTCTGTTGGTAGTTTTTACACTACCCCGGTAGGCAAGAGAAAGGCACCACAAAACTTGTTCTACCTGCTTTCTGGGCTGAGATGGAGAATCGCTGAATTTTGGACTCGGCTGGTGACAAAATGTTCCAAACACACCCCATGCACAACTCCACCGGGGAAGGTGCCAGCAACGAGTTCTGTTGGTAGTTTTTACACTACCCCGGTAGGCAGCTGAAAGGCACCACAAAACTTGTTCTACCTGCTTTCTGGGCTGAGATGGGGAATCGCTGAATTTTGGACTCGGCTGGTGACAAAATGTTCCAAACACACCCCATGCACAACTCCACCGGGGAAGGTGCCAGAAACGAGTTCTGTTGGTAGTTTTTACACTACCCCGGTAGGCAGCTGAAAGGCACCACAAAAGTTTTTGTACCTGCTTTCTGGGCTGAGATGGGGAATCGCTGAATTTTGGACTCGGCTGGTGACAAAATGTTCCAAACACACCCCATGCACAACTCCACCGGGGAAGGTGCCAGAAACGAGTTCTGTTGGTAGTTTTTACACTACCCCGGTAGGCAGCTGAAAGGCACCACAAAACTTGTTCTACCTGCTTTCTGGGCTGAGATGGGGAATCGCTGAATTTTGGACTCGGCTGGTGACAAAATGTTCCAAACACACCCCATGCACAACTCCACCGGGGAAGGTGCCAGAAACGAGTTCTGTTGGTAGTTTTTACACTACCCCGGTAGGCAGCTGAAAGGCACCACAAAACTTGTTCTACCTGCTTTCTGGGCTGAGATGGGGAATCGCTGAATTTTGGACTCGGCTGGTGACAAAATGTTCCAAACACACCCCATGCACACCTCCACCGGGGAAGGTGCCAGAAACGAGTTCTGTTGGTAGTTTTTACACTACCCCGGTAGGCAGCTGAAAGGCACCACAAAACTTGTTCTACCTGCTTTCTGGGCTGAGATGGGGAATCGCTGAATTTTGGACTCGGCTGGTGACAAAATGTTCCAAACACACCCCATGCACAACTCCACCGGGGAAGGTGCCAGAAACGAGTTCTGTTGGTAGTTTTTACACTACCCCGGTAGGCAGCTGAAAGGCACCACAAAACTTTTTGTACCTGCTTTCTGGGCTGAGATGGAGAATCGCTGAATTTTGGACTCGGCTGGTGACAAAATGTTCCAAACACACCCCATGCACAACTCCACCGGGGAAGGTGCCAGAAACGAGTTCTGTTGGTAGTTTTTACACTACCCCGGTAGGCAGCTGAAAGGCACCACAAAACTTGTTCTACCTGCTTTCTGGGCTGAGATGGGGAATCGCTGAATTTTGGACTCGGCTGGTGACAAAATGTTCCAAACACACCCCATGCACAACTCCACCGGGGAAGGTGCCAGAAACGAGTTCTGTTGGTAGTTTTTACACTACCCCGGTAGGCAGCTGAAAGGCACCACAAAACTTGTTCTACCTGCTTTCTGGGCTGAGATGGGGAATCGCTGAATTTTGGACTCGGCTGGTGACAAAATGTTCCAAAGACACCCCATGCACAACTCCACCGGGGAAGGTGCCAGAAACGAGTTCTGTTGGTAGTTTTTACACTACCCCGGTAGGCAGCTGAAAGGCACCACAAAACTTGTTCTACCTGCTTTCTGGGCTGAGATGGGGAATCGCTGAATTTTGGACTCGGCTGGTGACAAAATGTTCCAAACACACCCCATGCACAACTCCACCGGGGAAGGTGCCAGAAACGAGTTCTGTTGGTAGTTTTTACACTACCCCGGTAGGCAGCTGAAAGGCACCACAAAACTTGTTCTACCTGCTTTCTGGGCTGAGATGGGGAATCGCTGAATTTTGGACTCGGCTGGTGACAAAATGTTCCAAACACACCCCATGCACAACTCCACCGGGGAAGGTGCCAGAAACGAGTTCTGTTGGTAGTTTTTACACTACCCCGGTAGGCAGCTGAAAGGCACCACAAAACTTGTTCTACCTGCTTTCTGGGCTGAGATGGGGAACGGCTGAATTTTGGACTCGGCTGGTAACAAAATGTTCCAAACACACCCCATGCACAACTCCACCGGGGAAGGTGCCAGAAACGAGTTCTGTTGGTAGTTTTTACACTACCCCGGTAGGCAGCTGAAAGGCACCACAAAACTTGTTCTACCTGCTTTCTGGGCTGAGATGGGGAATCGCTGAATTTTGGACTCGGCTGGTGACAAAATGTTCCAAACACACCCCATGCACAACTCCACCGGGGAAGGTGCCAGAAACGAGTTCTGTTGGTAGTTTTTACACTACCCCGGTAGGCAGCTGAAAGGCACCACAAAACTTGTTCTCCCTGCTTTCTGGGCTTGAGATGGGGAATCGCTGAATTTTGGACTCGGCTGGTGACAAAATGTTCCAAACACACCCCATGCACAACTCCACCGGGGAAGGTGCCAGAAACGAGTTCTGTTGGTAGTTTTTACACTACCCCGGTAGGCAAGAGAAAGGCACCACAAAACTTGTTCTACCTGCTTTCTGGGCTGAGATGGGGAACGGCTGAATTTTGGACTCGGCTGCTGACAAAATGTTCCAAACACACCCCATGCACAACTCCACCGGGGAAGGTGCCAGAAACGAGTTCTGTTGGTAGTTTTTACACTACCCCGGTAGGCAAGAGAAAGGCACCACAAAACTTGTTCTACCTGCTTTCTGGGCTGAGATGGAGAATCGCTGAATTTTGGACTCGGCTGGTGACAAAATGTTCCAAACACACCCCATGCACAACTCCACCGGGGAAGGTGCCAGAAACGAGTTCTGTTGGTAGTTTTTACACTACCCCGGTAGGCAGCTGAAAGGCACCACAAAAGTTTTTGTACCTGCTTTCTGGGCTGAGATGGGGAATCGCTGAATTTTGGACTCGGCTGGTGACAAAATGTTCCAAACACACCCCATGCACAACTCCACCGGGGAAGGTGCCAGAAACGAGTTCTGTTGGTAGTTTTTACACTACCCCGGTAGGCAGCTGAAAGGCACCACAAAACTTGTTCTACCTGCTTTCTGGGCTGAGATGGGGAATCGCTGAATTTTGGACTCGGCTGGTGACAAAATGTTCCAAACACACCCCATGCACAACTCCACCGGGGAAGGTGCCAGAAACGAGTTCTGTTGGTAGTTTTTACACTACCCCGGTTGGCAGCTGAAAGGCACCACAAAACCGGTTCTACCTGCTTTCTGGGCTGAGATGGGGAATCGCTGAATTTTGGACTCGGCTGGTGACAAAATGTTCCAAACACACCCCATGCACACCTCCACCGGGGAAGGTGCCAGAAACGAGTTCTGTTGGTAGTTTTTACACTACCCCGGTAGGCAGCTGAAAGGCACCACAAAACTTGTTCTACCTGCTTTCTGGGCTGAGATGGGGAATCGCTGAATTTTGGACTCGGCTGGTGACAAAATGTTCCAAACACACCCCATGCACACCTCCACCGGCAAAGGTGCCAGAAAGGAGTTCTGTTGGTAGTTTTTACACTACCCCGGTAGGCAGCTGAAAGGCACCACAAAACTTTTTGTACCTGCTTTCTGGGCTGAGATGGAGAATCGCTGAATTTTGGACTCGGCTGGTGACAAAATGTTCCAAACACACCCCATGCACAACTCCACCGGGGAAGGAGCCAGAAACGAGTTCTGTTGGTAGTTTTTACACTACCCCGGTAGGCACCTGAAAGGCACCACAAAACTTGTTCTACCTGCTTTCTGGGCTGAGATGGGGAATCGCTGAATTTTGGACTCGGCTGCTGACAAAATGTTCCAAACACACCCCATGCACAACTCCACCGGGGAAGGTGCCAGAAACGAGTTCTGTTGATAGTTTTTACACTACCCCGGTAGGCAGCTGAAAGGCACCACAAAACTTGTTCTACCTGCTTTCTGGGCTGAGATGGGGAATCGCTGAATTTTGGAGTCGGCTGCTGACAAAATGTTCCAAACACACCCCATGCACAACTCCACCGGGGAAGTTGCCAGAAACGAGTTCTGTTGGTAGTTTTTACACTACCCCGGTAGGCAGCTGAAAGGCACCACAAAACTTGTTGTACCTGCTTTCTGGGCTGAGATGGGGAATCGCTGAATTTTGGACTCGGCTGGTGACAAAATGTTCCAAACACACCCCATGCACAACTCCACCGGGGAAGGTGCCAGAAACGAGTTCTGTTGGTAGTTTTTACACTACCCCGGTAGGCAAGAGAAAGGCACCACAAAACTTGTTCTACCTGCTTTCTGGGCTGAGATGGAGAATCGCTGAATTTTGGACTCGGCTGGTGACAACATGTTCCAAACACACCCCATGCACAACTCCACCGGGGAAGGTGCCAGAAACGAGTTCTGTTGGTAGTTTTTACACTACCCCGGTAGGCAGCTGAAAGGCACCACAAAACTTGTTCTACCTGCTTTCTGGGCTGAGATGGGGAATCGCTGAATTTTGGACTCGGCTGGTGACAAAATGTTCCAAACACACCCCATGCACAACTCCACCGGGGAAGGTGCCAGAAACGAGTTCTGTTGGTAGTTTTTACACTACCCCGGTAGGCAGCTGAAAGGCACCACAAAAGTTTTTGTACCTGCTTTCTGGGCTGAGATGGGGAATCGCTGAATTTTGGACTCGGCTGGTGACAAAATGTTCCAAACACACCCCATGCACAACTCCACCGGGGAAGGTGCCAGAAACGAGTTCTGTTGGTAGTTTTTACACTACCCCGGTAGGCAGCTGAAAGGCACCACAAAACTTGTTCTACCTGCTTTCTGGGCTGAGATGGGGAATCGCTGAATTTTGGACTCGGCTGGTGACAAAATGTTCCAAACACACCCCATGCACAACTCCACCGGGGAAGGTGCCAGAAACGAGTTCTGTTGGTAGTTTTTACACTACCCCGGTAGGCAGCTGAAAGGCACCACAAAACTTGTTCTACCTGCTTTCTGGGCTGAGATGGGGAATCGCTGAATTTTGGACTCGGCTGGTGACAAAATGTTCCAAACACACCCCATGCACACCTCCACCGGGGAAGGTGCCAGAAACGAGTTCTGTTGGTAGTTTTTACACTACCCCGGTAGGCAGCTGAAAGGCACCACAAAACTTGTTCTACCTGCTTTCTGGGCTGAGATGGGGAATCGCTGAATTTTGGACTCGGCTGGTGACAAAATGTTCCAAACACACCCCATGCACACCTCCACCGGCAAAGGTGCCAGAAAGGAGTTCTGTTGGTAGTTTTTACACTACCCCGGTAGCAGCTGAAAGGCACCACAAAACTTGTTCTACCTGCTTTCTGGGCTGAGATGGGGAATCGCTGAATTTTGGACTCGGCTGGTGACAAAATGTTCCAAACACACCCCATGCACAACTCCACCGGGGAAGGTGCCAGAAACGAGTTCTGTTGGTAGTTTTTACACTACCCCGGTAGGCAGCTGAAAGGCACCACAAAACTTGTTGTACCTGCTTTCTGGGCTGAGATGGGGAATCGCTGAATTTTGGACTCGGCTGGTGACAAAATGTTCCAAACACACCCCATGCACAACTCCACCGGGGAAGGTGCCAGAAACGAGTTCTGTTGGTAGTTTTTACACTACCCCGGTAGGCAGCTGAAAGGCACCACAAAACTTGTTCTACCTGCTTTCTGGGCTGAGATGGGGAATCGCTGAATTTTCGACTCGGCTGGTGACAAAATGTTCCAAACACACCCCATGCACAACTCCACCGGGGAAGGTGCCAGAAACGAGTTCTGTTGGTAGTTTTTACACTACCCCGGTAGGCAGCTGAAAGGCACCACAAAACTTGTTCTACCTGCTTTCTGGGCTGAGATGGGGGAATACTGAATTTTGGACTCGGCTGGTGACAAAATGTTCCAAACACACCCCATGCACAACTCCACCGGGGAAGGTGCCAGAAAGGAGTTCTGTTGGTAGTTTTTACAGTACCCCGGTAGGCAGCTGAAAGGCACCACAAAACTTGTTCTACCTGCTTTCTGGGCTGAGATGGGGAATCGCTGAATTTTGGACTCGGCTGGTGACAAAATGTTCCAAACACACCCCATGCACAACTCCACCGGGGAAGGTGCCAGAAACGAGTTCTGTTGGTAGTTTTTACACTACCCCGGTAGGCAGCTGAAAGGCACCACAAAACTTGTTCTACCTGCTTTCTGGGCTGAGATGGGGGAATCGCTGAATTTTGGACTCGGCTGGTGACAAAATGTTCCAAACACACCCCATGCACAACTCCACCGGGGAAGGTGCCAGAAACGAGTTCTGTTGGTAGTTTTTACACTACCCCGGTAGGCAGCTGAAAGGCACCACAAAACTTGTTCTACCTGCTTTCTGGGCTGAGATGGGGAATCGCTGAATTTTGGACTCGGCTGGTGACAAAATGTTCCAAACACACCCCATGCACAACTCCACCGGGGAAGGTGCCAGAAACGAGTTCTGTTGGTAGTTTTTACACTACCCCGGTAGGCAGCTGAAAGGCACCACAAAACTTGTTGTACCTGCTTTCTGGGCTGAGATGGGGAATCGCTGAATTTTGGACTCGGCTGGTGACAAAATGTTCCAAACACACCCCATGCACAACTCCACCGGGGAAGGTGCCAGAAACGAGTTCTGTTGGTAGTTTTTACACTACCCCGGTAGGCAGCTGAAAGGCACCACAAAACTTGTTCTACCTGCTTTCTGGGCTGAGATGGGGAATCGCTGAATTTTCGACTCGGCTGGTGACAAAATGTTCCAAACACACCCCATGCACAACTCCACCGGGGAAGGTGCCAGAAACGAGTTCTGTTGGTAGTTTTTACACTACCCCGGTAGGCAGCTGAAAGGCACCACAAAACTTGTTCTACCTGCTTTCTGGGCTGAGATGGGGGAATAGCTGAATTTTGGACTCGGCTGGTGACAAAATGTTCCAAACACACCCCATGCACAACTCCACCGGGGAAGGTGCCAGAAACGAGTTCTGTTGGTAGTTTTTACACTACCCCGGTAGGCAGCTGAAAGGCACCACAAAAGTTGTTCTACCTGCTTTCTGGGCTGAGATGGGGAATCGCTGAATTTTCGACTCGGCTGGTGACAAAATGTTCCAAACACACCCCATGCACAACTCCACCGGGGAAGGTGCCAGAAACGAGTTCTGTTGGTAGTTTTTACACTACCCCGGTAGGCAGCTGAAAGGCACCACAAAACTTGTTGTACCTGCTTTCTGGGCTGAGATGGGGAATCGCTGAATTTTGGACTCGGCTGGTGACAAAATGTTCCAAACACACCCCATGCACAACTCCACCGGGGAAGGTGCCAGAAACGAGTTCTGTTGGTAGTTTTTACACTACCCCGGTAGGCAGCTGAAAGGCACCACAAAACTTGTTCTACCTGCTTTCTGGGCTGAGATGGGGAATCGCTGAATTTTGGACTCGGCTGGTGACAAAATGTTCCAAACACACCCCATGCACAACTCCACCGGGGAAGGTGCCAGAAACGAGTTCTGTTGGTAGTTTTTACACTACCCCGGTAGGCAGCTGAAAGGCACCACAAAACTTGTTCTACCTGCTTTCTGGGCTGAGATGGGGAATCGCTGAATTTTGGACTCGGCTGGTGACAAAATGTTCCAAACACACCCCATGCACAACTCCACCGGGGAAGGTGCCAGAAACGAGTTCTGTTGGTAGTTTTTACACTACCCCGGTAGGCAGCTGAAAGGCACCACAAAACTTGTTCTACCTGCTTTCTGGGCTGAGATGGGGAATCGCTGAATTTTGGACTCGGCTGGTGACAAAATGTTCCAAACACACCCCATGCACAACTCCACCGGGGAAGGTGCCAGAAACGAGTTCTGTTGGTAGTTTTTACACTACCCCGGTAGGCAGCTGAAAGGCACCACAAAACTTGTTCTACCTGCTTTCTGGGCTGAGATGGGGAATCGCTGAATTTTGGACTCGGCTGGTGACAAAATGTTCCAAACACACCCCATGCACAACTCCACCGGGGAAGGTGCCAGAAACGAGTTCTGTTGGTAGTTTTTACACTACCCCGGTAGGCAGCTGAAAGGCACCACAAAACTTGTTCTACCTGCTTTCTGGGCTGAGATGGGGAATCGCTGAATTTTGGACTCGGCTGGTGACAAAATGTTCCAAACACACCCCATGCACAACTCCACCGGGGAAGGTGCCAGAAACGAGTTCTGTTGATAGTTTTTACACTACCCCGGTAGGCAGCTGAAAGGCACCACAAAACTTGTTCTACCTGCTTTCTGGGCTGAGATGGGGAATCGCTGAATTTTCGACTCGGCTGGTGACAAAATGTTCCAAACACACCCCATGCACAACTCCACCGGGGAAGGTGCCAGAAACGAGTTCTGTTGGTAGTTTTTACACTACCCCGGTAGGCAGCTGAAAGGCACCACAAAACTTGTTCTACCTGCTTTCTGGGCTGAGATGGGGAATAGCTGAATTTTGGACTCGGCTGGTGACAAAATGTTCCAAACACACCCCATGCACAACTCCACCGGGGAAGGTGCCAGAAACGAGTTCTGTTGGTAGTTTTTACACTACCCCGGTAGGCAGCTGAAAGGCACCACAAAACTTGTTCTACCTGCTTTCTGGGCTGAGATGGGGAATCGCTGAATTTTGGACTCGGCTGGTGACAAAATGTTCCAAACACACCCCATGCACAACTCCACCGGGGAAGGTGCCAGAAACGAGTTCTGTTGGTAGTTTTTACACTACCCCGGTAGGCAGCTGAAAGGCACCACAAAACTTGTTCTACCTGCTTTCTGGGCTGAGATGGGGAATCGCTGAATTTTGGACTCGGCTGGTGACAAAATGTTCCAAACACACCCCATGCACAACTCCACCGGGGAAGGTGCCAGAAACGAGTTCTGTTGGTAGTTTTTACACTACCCCGGTAGGCAGCTGAAAGGCACCACAAAACTTGTTCTACCTGCTTTCTGGGCTGAGATGGGGAATCGCTGAATTTTGGACTCGGCTGGTGACAAAATGTTCCAAACACACCCCATGCACAACTCCACCGGGGAAGGTGCCAGAAACGAGTTCTGTTGGTAGTTTTTACACTACCCCGGTAGGCAGCTGAAAGGCACCACAAAACTTGTTGTACCTGCTTTCTGGGCTGAGATGGGGAATCGCTGAATTTTGGACTCGGCTGGTGACAAAATGTTCCAAACACACCCCATGCACAACTCCACCGGGGAAGGTGCCAGAAACGAGTTCTGTTGGTAGTTTTTACACTACCCCGGTAGGCAGCTGAAAGGCACCACAAAACTTGTTCTACCTGCTTTCTGGGCTGAGATGGGGAATCGCTGAATTTTGGACTCGGCTGGTGACAAAATGTTCCAAACACACCCCATGCACAACTCCACCGGGGAAGGTGCCAGAAACGAGTTCTGTTGGTAGTTTTTACACTACCCCGGTAGGCAGCTGAAAGGCACCACAAAACTTGTTCTACCTGCTTTCTGGGCTGAGATGGGGAATCGCTGAATTTTGGACTCGGCTGGTGACAAAATGTTCCAAACACACCCCATGCACAACTCCACCGGGGAAGGTGCCAGAAACGAGTTCTGTTGGTAGTTTTTACACTACCCCGGTAGGCAGCTGAAAGGCACCACAAAACTTGTTCTACCTGCTTTCTGGGCTGAGATGGGGAATCGCTGAATTTTGGACTCGGCTGGTGACAAAATGTTCCAAACACACCCCATGCACAACTCCACCGGGGAAGGTGCCAGAAACGAGTTCTGTTGGTAGTTTTTACACTACCCCGGTAGGCAGCTGAAAGGCACCACAAAACTTGTTCTACCTGCTTTCTGGGCTGAGATGGGGAATCGCTGAATTTTGGACTCGGCTGCTGACAAAATGTTCCAAACACACCCCATGCACAACTCCACCGGGGAAGGTGCCAGAAACGAGTTCTGTTGGTAGTTTTTACACTACCCCGGTAGGCAGCTGAAAGGCACCACAAAACTTGTTCTACCTGCTTTCTGGGCTGAGATGGGGAATCGCTGAATTTTGGACTCGGCTGGTGACAAAATGTTCCAAACACACCCCATGCACAACTCCACCGGGGAAGGTGCCAGAAACGAGTTCTGTTGGTAGTTTTTACACTACCCCGGTAGGCAGCTGAAAGGCACCACAAAACTTGTTCTACCTGCTTTCTGGGCTGAGATGGGGAATCGCTGAATTTTGGACTCGGCTGCTGACAAAATGTTCCAAACACACCCCATGCACAACTCCACCGGGGAAGGTGCCAGAAACGAGTTCTGTTGGTAGTTTTTACACTACCCCGGTAGGCAAGAGAAAGGCACCACAAAACTTGTTCTACCTGCTTTCTGGGCTGAGATGGGGAATCGCTGAATTTTGGACTCGGCTGGTGACAAAATGTTCCAAACACACCCCATGCACAACTCCACCGGGGAAGGTGCCAGAAACGAGTTCTGTTGGTAGTTTTTACACTACCCCGGTAGGCAGCTGAAAGGCACCACAAAACTTGTTCTACCTGCTTTCTGGGCTGAGATGGGGAATCGCTGAATTTTGGACTCGGCTGGTGACAAAATGTTCCAAACACACCCCATGCACAACTCCACCGGGGAAGGTGCCAGAAACGAGTTCTGTTGGTAGTTTTTACACTACCCCGGTAGGCAGCTGAAAGGCACCACAAAACTTGTTCTACCTGCTTTCTGGGCTGAGATGGGGAATCGCTGAATTTTGGACTCGGCTGGTGACAAAATGTTCCAAACACACCCCATGCACAACTCCACCGGGGAAGGTGCCAGAAACGAGTTCTGTTGGTAGTTTTTACACTACCCCGGTAGGCAGCTGAAAGGCACCACAAAACTTGTTCTACCTGCTTTCTGGGCTGAGATGGGGAATCGCTGAATTTTGGACTCGGCTGGTGACAAAATGTTCCAAACACACCCCATGCACAACTCCACCGGGGAAGGTGCCAGAAACGAGTTCTGTTGGTAGTTTTTACACTACCCCGGTAGGCAGCTGAAAGGCACCACAAAACTTGTTCTACCTGCTTTCTGGGCTGAGATGGGGAATCGCTGAATTTTGGACTCGGCTGGTGACAAAATGTTCCAAACACACCCCATGCACAACTCCACCGGGGAAGGTGCCAGAAACGAGTTCTGTTGGTAGTTTTTACACTACCCCGGTAGGCAGCTGAAAGGCACCACAAAACTTGTTCTACCTGCTTTCTGGGCTGAGATGGGGAATCGCTGAATTTTGGACTCGGCTGGTGACAAAATGTTCCAAACACACCCCATGCACAACTCCACCGGGGAAGGTGCCAGAAACGAGTTCTGTTGGTAGTTTTTACACTACCCCGGTAGGCAGCTGAAAGGCACCACAAAACTTGTTCTACCTGCTTTCTGGGCTGAGATGGGGAATCGCTGAATTTTGGACTCGGCTGGTGACAAAATGTTCCAAACACACCCCATGCACAACTCCACCGGGGAAGGTGCCAGAAACGAGTTCTGTTGGTAGTTTTTACACTACCCCGGTTGGCAGCTGAAAGGCACCACAAAACTTGTTCTACCTGCTTTCTGGGCTGAGATGGGGAATCGCTGAATTTTGGACTCGGCTGGTGACAAAATGTTCCAAACACACCCCATGCACAACTCCACCGGGGAAGGTGCCAGAAACGAGTTCTGTTGGTAGTTTTTACACTACCCCGGTAGGCAGCTGAAAGGCACCACAAAACTTGTTCTACCTGCTTTCTGGGCTGAGATGGGGAATCGCTGAATTTTGGACTCGGCTGCTGACAAAATGTTCCAAACACACCCCATGCACAACTCCACCGGGGAAGGTGCCAGAAACGAGTTCTGTTGGTAGTTTTTACACTACCCCGGTAGGCAGCTGAAAGGCACCACAAAACTTGTTCTACCTGCTTTCTGGGCTGAGATGGGGAATCGCTGAATTTTGGACTCGGCTGGTGACAAAATGTTCCAAACACACCCCATGCACAACTCCACCGGGGAAGGTGCCAGAAACGAGTTCTGTTGGTAGTTTTTACACTACCCCGGTAGGCAGCTGAAAGGCACCACAAAACTTGTTGTACCTGCTTTCTGGGCTGAGATGGGGAATCGCTGAATTTTGGACTCGGCTGGTGACAAAATGTTCCAAACACACCCCATGCACAACTCCACCGGGGAAGGTGCCAGAAACGAGTTCTGTTGGTAGTTTTTACACTACCCCGGTAGGCAGCTGAAAGGCACCACAAAACTTGTTCTACCTGCTTTCTGGGCTGAGATGGGGAATCGCTGAATTTTGGACTCGGCTGGTGACAAAATGTTCCAAACACACCCCATGCACAACTCCACCGGGGAAGGTGCCAGAAACGAGTTCTGTTGGTAGTTTTTACACTACCCCGGTAGGCAGCTGAAAGGCACCACAAAACTTGTTGTACCTGCTTTCTGGGCTGAGATGGGGAATCGCTGAATTTTGGACTCGGCTGGTGACAAAATGTTCCAAACACACCCCATGCACAACTCCACCGGGGAAGGTGCCAGAAACGAGTTCTGTTGGTAGTTTTTACACTACCCCGGTAGGCAGCTGAAAGGCACCACAAAACTTGTTCTACCTGCTTTCTGGGCTGAGATGGGGAATCGCTGAATTTTGGACTCGGCTGGTGACAAAATGTTCCAAACACACCCCATGCACAACTCCACCGGGGAAGGTGCCAGAAACGAGTTCTGTTGGTAGTTTTTACACTACCCCGGTAGGCAGCTGAAAGGCACCACAAAACTTGTTCTACCTGCTTTCTGGGCTGAGATGGGGAATCGCTGAATTTTGGACTCGGCTGGTGACAAAATGTTCCAAACACACCCCATGCACAACTCCACCGGGGAAGGTGCCAGAAACGAGTTCTGTTGGTAGTTTTTACACTACCCCGGTAGGCAGCTGAAAGGCACCACAAAACTTGTTCTACCTGCTTTCTGGGCTGAGATGGGGAATCGCTGAATTTTGGACTCGGCTGCTGACAAAATGTTCCAAACACACCCCATGCACAACTCCACCGGGGAAGGTGCCAGAAACGAGTTCTGTTGGTAGTTTTTACACTACCCCGGTAGGCAAGAGAAAGGCACCACAAAACTTGTTCTACCTGCTTTCTGGGCTGAGATGGGGAATCGCTGAATTTTGGACTCGGCTGGTGACAAAATGTTCCAAACACACCCCATGCACAACTCCACCGGGGAAGGTGCCAGAAACGAGTTCTGTTGGTAGTTTTTACACTACCCCGGTAGGCAGCTGAAAGGCACCACAAAACTTGTTCTACCTGCTTTCTGGGCTGAGATGGGGAATCGCTGAATTTTCGACTCGGCTGGTGACAAAATGTTCCAAACACACCCCATGCACAACTCCACCGGGGAAGGTGCCAGAAACGAGTTCTGTTGGTAGTTTTTACACTACCCCGGTAGGCAGCTGAAAGGCACCACAAAAGTTGTTCTACCTGCTTTCTGGGCTGAGATGGGGAATCGCTGAATTTTGGACTCGGCTGGTGACAAAATGTTCCAAACACACCCCATGCACAACTCCACCGGGGAAGGTGCCAGAAACGAGTTCTGTTGGTAGTTTTTACACTACCCCGGTAGGCAGCTGAAAGGCACCACAAAAGTTGTTCTACCTGCTTTCTGGGCTGAGATGGGGAATCGCTGAATTTTGGACTCGGCTGGTGACAAAATGTTCCAAACACACCCCATGCACAACTCCACCGGGGAAGGTGCCAGAAACGAGTTCTGTTGGTAGTTTTTACACTACCCCGGTAGGCAGCTGAAAGGCACCACAAAACTTGTTCTACCTGCTTTCTGGGCTGAGATGGGGAATCGCTGAATTTTGGACTCGGCTGCTGACAAAATGTTCCAAACACACCCCATGCACAACTCCACCGGGGAAGGTGCCAGAAACGAGTTCTGTTGGTAGTTTTTACACTACCCCGGTAGGCAGCTGAAAGGCACCACAAAACTTGTTCTACCTGCTTTCTGGGCTGAGATGGGGAATCGCTGAATTTTGGACTCGGCTGGTGACAAAATGTTCCAAACACACCCCATGCACAACTCCACCGGGGAAGGTGCCAGAAACGAGTTCTGTTGGTAGTTTTTACACTACCCCGGTAGGCAGCTGAAAGGCACCACAAAACTTGTTCTACCTGCTTTCTGGGCTGAGATGGGGAATCGCTGAATTTTGGACTCGGCTGGTGACAAAATGTTCCAAACACACCCCATGCACAACTCCACCGGGGAAGGTGCCAGAAACGAGTTCTGTTGGTAGTTTTTACACTACCCCGGTAGGCAGCTGAAAGGCACCACAAAACTTGTTGTACCTGCTTTCTGGGCTGAGATGGGGAATCGCTGAATTTTGGACTCGGCTGGTGACAAAATGTTCCAAACACACCCCATGCACAACTCCACCGGGGAAGGTGCCAGAAACGAGTTCTGTTGGTAGTTTTTACACTACCCCGGTAGGCAGCTGAAAGGCACCACAAAACTTGTTCTACCTGCTTTCTGGGCTGAGATGGGGAATCGCTGAATTTTGGACTCGGCTGCTGACAAAATGTTCCAAACACACCCCATGCACAACTCCACCGGGGAAGGTGCCAGAAACGAGTTCTGTTGGTAGTTTTTACACTACCCCGGTAGGCAGCTGAAAGGCACCACAAAACTTGTTGTACCTGCTTTCTGGGCTGAGATGGGGAATCGCTGAATTTTGGACTCGGCTGGTGACAAAATGTTCCAAACACACCCCATGCACAACTCCACCGGGGAAGGTGCCAGAAACGAGTTCTGTTGGTAGTTTTTACACTACCCCGGTAGGCAGCTGAAAGGCACCACAAAACTTGTTCTACCTGCTTTCTGGGCTGAGATGGGGAATCGCTGAATTTTGGACTCGGCTGGTGACAAAATGTTCCAAACACACCCCATGCACAACTCCACCGGGGAAGGTGCCAGAAACGAGTTCTGTTGGTAGTTTTTACACTACCCCGGTAGGCAGCTGAAAGGCACCACAAAACTTGTTCTACCTGCTTTCTGGGCTGAGATGGGGAATCGCTGAATTTTGGACTCGGCTGGTGACAAAATGTTCCAAACACACCCCATGCACAACTCCACCGGGGAAGGTGCCAGAAACGAGTTCTGTTGGTAGTTTTTACACTACCCCGGTAGGCAGCTGAAAGGCACCACAAAACTTGTTCTACCTGCTTTCTGGGCTGAGATGGGGAATCGCTGAATTTTGGACTCGGCTGGTGACAAAATGTTCCAAACACACCCCATGCACAACTCCACCGGGGAAGGTGCCAGAAACGAGTTCTGTTGGTAGTTTTTACACTACCCCGGTTGGCAGCTGAAAGGCACCACAAAACTTGTTGTACCTGCTTTCTGGGCTGAGATGGGGAATCGCTGAATTTTGGACTCGGCTGGTGACAAAATGTTCCAAACACACCCCATGCACAACTCCACCGGGGAAGGTGCCAGAAACGAGTTCTGTTGGTAGTTTTTACACTACCCCGGTAGGCAGCTGAAAGGCACCACAAAACTTGTTCTACCTGCTTTCTGGGCTGAGATGGGGAATCGCTGAATTTTGGACTCGGCTGGTGACAAAATGTTCCAAACACACCCCATGCACAACTCCACCGGGGAAGGTGCCAGAAACGAGTTCTGTTGGTAGTTTTTACACTACCCCGGTAGGCAGCTGAAAGGCACCACAAAACTTGTTGTACCTGCTTTCTGGGCTGAGATGGGGAATCGCTGAATTTTGGACTCGGCTGGTGACAAAATGTTCCAAACACACCCCATGCACAACTCCACCGGGGAAGGTGCCAGAAACGAGTTCTGTTGGTAATTTTTACACTACCCCGGTAGGCAAGAGAAAGGCACCACAAAACTTGTTCTACCTGCTTTCTGGGCTGAGATGGGGAATCGCTGAATTTTGGACTCGGCTGGTGACAAAATGTTCCAAACACACCCCATGCACAACTCCACCGGGGAAGGTGCCAGAAACGAGTTCTGTTGGTAGTTTTTACACTACCCCGGTAGGCAGCTGAAAGGCACCACAAAACTTGTTGTACCTGCTTTCTGGGCTGAGATGGGGAATCGCTGAATTTTGGACTCGGCTGGTGACAAAATGTTCCAAACACACCCCATGCACAACTCCACCGGGGAAGGTGCCAGAAACGAGTTCTGTTGGTAGTTTTTACACTACCCCGGTAGGCAGCTGAAAGGCACCACAAAACTTGTTCTACCTGCTTTCTGGGCTGAGATGGGGAATCGCTGAATTTTGGACTCGGCTGGTGACAAAATGTTCCAAACACACCCCATGCACAACTCCACCGGGGAAGGTGCCAGAAACGAGTTCTGTTGGTAGTTTTTACACTACCCCGGTAGGCAGCTGAAAGGCACCACAAAACTTGTTCTACCTGCTTTCTGGGCTGAGATGGGGAATCGCTGAATTTTGGACTCGGCTGGTGACAAAATGTTCCAAACACACCCCATGCACAACTCCACCGGGGAAGGTGCCAGAAACGAGTTCTGTTGGTAGTTTTTACACTACCCCGGTAGGCAGCTGAAAGGCACCACAAAACTTGTTCTACCTGCTTTCTGGGCTGAGATGGGGAATCGCTGAATTTTGGACTCGGCTGGTGACAAAATGTTCCAAACACACCCCATGCACAACTCCACCGGGGAAGGTGCCAGAAACGAGTTCTGTTGGTAGTTTTTACACTACCCCGGTAGGCAGCTGAAAGGCACCACAAAACTTGTTCTACCTGCTTTCTGGGCTGAGATGGGGAATCGCTGAATTTTGGACTCGGCTGGTGACAAAATGTTCCAAACACACCCCATGCACAACTCCACCGGGGAAGGTGCCAGAAACGAGTTCTGTTGGTAGTTTTTACACTACCCCGGTAGGCAGCTGAAAGGCACCACAAAACTTGTTCTACCTGCTTTCTGGGCTGAGATGGGGAATCGCTGAATTTTGGACTCGGCTGCTGACAAAATGTTCCAAACACACCCCATGCACAACTCCACCGGGGAAGGTGCCAGAAACGAGTTCTGTTGGTAGTTTTTACACTACCCCGGTAGGCAGCTGAAAGGCACCACAAAACTTGTTCTACCTGCTTTCTGGGCTGAGATGGGGAATCGCTGAATTTTGGACTCGGCTGGTGACAAAATGTTCCAAACACACCCCATGCACAACTCCACCGGGGAAGGTGCCAGAAACGAGTTCTGTTGGTAGTTTTTACACTACCCCGGTAGGCAGCTGAAAGGCACCACAAAACTTGTTCTACCTGCTTTCTGGGCTGAGATGGGGAATCGCTGAATTTTGGACTCGGCTGGTGACAAAATGTTCCAAACACACCCCATGCACAACTCCACCGGGGAAGGTGCCAGAAAGGAGTTCTGTTGGTAGTTTTTACACTACCCCGGTAGGCAGCTGAAAGGCACCACAAAACTTGTTCTACCTGCTTTCTGGGCTGAGATGGGGAATCGCTGAATTTTGGACTCGGCTGCTGACAAAATGTTCCAAACACACCCCATGCACAACTCCACCGGGGAAGGTGCCAGAAACGAGTTCTGTTGGTAGTTTTTACACTACCCCGGTAGGCAAGAGAAAGGCACCACAAAACTTGTTCTACCTGCTTTCTGGGCTGAGATGGGGAATCGCTGAATTTTGGACTCGGCTGGTGACAAAATGTTCCAAACACACCCCATGCACAACTCCACCGGGGAAGGTGCCAGAAACGAGTTCTGTTGGTAGTTTTTTACACTACCCCGGTAGGCAGCTGAAAGGCACCACAAAACTTGTTCTACCTGCTTTCTGGGCTGAGATGGGGAATCGCTGAATTTTGGACTCAGCTGGTGACAAAATGTTCCAAACACACCCCATGCACAACTCCACCGGGGAAGGTGCCAGAAACGAGTTCTGTTGGTAGTTTTTACACTACCCCGGTAGGCAGCTGAAAGGCACCACAAAACTTGTTCTACCTGCTTTCTGGGCTGAGATGGGGAATCGCTGAATTTTGGACTCGGCTGGTGACAAAATGTTCCAAACACACCCCATGCACAACTCCACCGGGGAAGGTGCCAGAAACGAGTTCTGTTGGTAGTTTTTACACTACCCCGGTAGGCAGCTGAAAGGCACCACAAAACTTGTTCTACCTGCTTTCTGGGCTGAGATGGGGAATCGCTGAATTTTGGACTCGGCTGGTGACAAAATGTTCCAAACACACCCCATGCACAACTCCACCGGGGAAGGTGCCAGAAAGGAGTTCTGTTGGTAGTTTTTACACTACCCCGGTAGGCAGCTGAAAGGCACCACAAAACTTGTTCTACCTGCTTTCTGGGCTGAGATGGGGAATCGCTGAATTTTGGACTCGGCTGGTGACAAAATGTTCCAAACACACCCCATGCACAACTCCACCGGGGAAGGTGCCAGAAACGAGTTCTGTTGGTAGTTTTTACACTACCCCGGTAGGCAGCTGAAAGGCACCACAAAACTTGTTCTACCTGCTTTCTGGGCTGAGATGGGGAATCGCTGAATTTTGGACTCGGCTGGTGACAAAATGTTCCAAACACACCCCATGCACAACTCCACCGGGGAAGGTGCCAGAAACGAGTTCTGTTGGTAGTTTTTACACTACCCCGGTAGGCAGCTGAAAGGCACCACAAAACTTGTTCTACCTGCTTTCTGGGCTGAGATGGGGAATCGCTGAATTTTCGACTCGGCTGCTGACAAAATGTTCCAAACACACCCCATGCACAACTCCACCGGGGAAGGTGCCAGAAACGAGTTCTGTTGGTAGTTTTTACACTACCCCGGTAGGCAGCTGAAAGGCACCACAAAACTTGTTCTACCTGCTTTCTGGGCTGAGATGGGGAATCGCTGAATTTTGGACTCGGCTGCTGACAAAATGTTCCAAACACACCCCATGCACAACTCCACCGGGGAAGGTGCCAGAAACGAGTTCTGTTGGTAGTTTTTACACTACCCCGGTAGGCAAGAGAAAGGCACCACAAAACTTGTTCTACCTGCTTTCTGGGCTGAGATGGGGAATAGCTGAATTTTGGACTCGGCTGCTGACAAAATGTTCCAAACACACCCCATGCACAACTCCACCGGGGAAGGTGCCAGAAACGAGTTCTGTTGGTAGTTTTTACACTACCCCGGTAGGCAGCTGAAAGGCACCACAAAACTTGTTCTACCTGCTTTCTGGGCTGAGATGGGGAATCGCTGAATTTTGGACTCGGCTGGTGACAAAATGTTCCAAACACACCCCATGCACAACTCCACCGGGGAAGGTGCCAGAAACGAGTTCTGTTGGTAGTTTTTACACTACCCCGGTAGGCAGCTGAAAGGCACCACAAAACTTGTTCTACCTGCTTTCTGGGCTGAGATGGGGAATCGCTGAATTTTGGACTCGGCTGGTGACAAAATGTTCCAAACACACCCCATGCACAACTCCACCGGGGAAGGTGCCAGAAACGAGTTCTGTTGGTAGTTTTTACACTACCCCGGTAGGCAAGAGAAAGGCACCACAAAACTTGTTCTACCTGCTTTCTGGGCTGAGATGGGGAATCGCTGAATTTTGGACTCGGCTGGTGACAAAATGTTCCAAACACACCCCATGCACAACTCCACCGGGGAAGGTGCCAGAAACGAGTTCTGTTGGTAGTTTTTACACTACCCCGGTAGGCAGCTGAAAGGCACCACAAAACTTGTTCTACCTGCTTTCTGGGCTGAGATGGGGAATCGCTGAATTTTGGACTCGGCTGGTGACAAAATGTTCCAAACACACCCCATGCACAACTCCACCGGGGAAGGTGCCAGAAACGAGTTCTGTTGGTAGTTTTTACACTACCCCGGTAGGCAGCTGAAAGGCACCACAAAACTTGTTCTACCTGCTTTCTGGGCTGAGATGGGGAATCGCTGAATTTTGGACTCGGCTGGTGACAAAATGTTCCAAACACACCCCATGCACAACTCCACCGGGGAAGGTGCCAGAAACGAGTTCTGTTGGTAGTTTTTACACTACCCCGGTAGGCAGCTGAAAGGCACCACAAAACTTGTTCTACCTGCTTTCTGGGCTGAGATGGGGAATCGCTGAATTTTGGACTCGGCTGCTGACAAAATGTTCCAAACACACCCCATGCACAACTCCACCGGGGAAGGTGCCAGAAACGAGTTCTGTTGGTAGTTTTTACACTACCCCGGTAGGCAGCTGAAAGGCACCACAAAACTTGTTGTACCTGCTTTCTGGGCTGAGATGGGGAATCGCTGAATTTTGGACTCGGCTGCTGACAAAATGTTCCAAACACACCCCATGCACAACTCCACCGGGGAAGGTGCCAGAAACGAGTTCTGTTGGTAGTTTTTACACTACCCCGGTAGGCAGCTGAAAGGCACCACAAAACTTGTTGTACCTGCTTTCTGGGCTGAGATGGGGAATCGCTGAATTTTGGACTCGGCTGGTGACAAAATGTTCCAAACACACCCCATGCACAACTCCACCGGGGAAGGTGCCAGAAACGAGTTCTGTTGGTAGTTTTTACACTACCCCGGTAGGCAGCTGAAAGGCACCACAAAACTTGTTGTACCTGCTTTCTGGGCTGAGATGGGGAATCGCTGAATTTTGGACTCGGCTGGTGACAAAATGTTCCAAACACACCCCACGCACAACTCCACCGGGGAAGGTGCCAGAAACGAGTTCTGTTGGTAGTTTTTTACACTACCCCGGTAGGCAGCTGAAAGGCACCACAAAACTTGTTCTACCTGCTTTCTGGGCTGAGATGGGGAATCGCTGAATTTTGGACTCGGCTGGTGACAAAATGTTCCAAACACACCCCACGCACAACTCCACCGGGGAAGGTGCCAGAAACGAGTTCTGTTGGTAGTTTTTACACTACCCCGGTAGGCAGCTGAAAGGCACCACAAAACTTGTTGTACCTGCTTTCTGGGCTGAGATGGGGAATCGCTGAATTTTGGACTCGGCTGGTGACAAAATGTTCCAAACACACCCCATGCACAACTCCACCGGGGAAGGTGCCAGAAACGAGTTCTGTTGGTAGTTTTTACACTACCCCGGTAGGCAGCTGAAAGGCACCACAAAACTTGTTGTACCTGCTTTCTGGGCTGAGATGGGGAATCGCTGAATTTTGGACTCGGCTGGGTGACAAAATGTTCCAAACACACCCCATGCACAACTCCACCGGGGAAGGTGCCAGAAACGAGTTCTGTTGGTAGTTTTTGCACTACCCCGGTAGGCAGCTGAAAGGCACCACAAAACTTGTTGTACCTGCTTTCTGGGCTGAGATGGGGAATCGCTGAATTTTGGACTCGGCTGGTGACAAAATGTTCCAAACACACCCCATGCACAACTCCACCGGGGAAGGTGCCAGAAAGGAGTTCTGTTGGTAGTTTTTACACTACCCCGGTAGGCAGCTGAAAGGCACCACAAAACTTGTTGTACCTGCTTTCTGGGCTGAGATGGGGAATCGCTGAATTTTGGACTCGGCTGGTGACAAAATGTTCCAAACACACCCCATGCACAACTCCACCGGGGAAGGTGCCAGAAACGAGTTCTGTTGGTAGTTTTTACACTACCCCGGTAGGCAGCTGAAAGGCACCACAAAACTTGTTGTACCTGCTTTCTGGGCTGAGATGGGGAATCGCTGAATTTTGGACTCGGCTGGTGACAAAATGTTCCAAACACACCCCATGCACAACTCCACCGGGGAAGGTGCCAGAAACGAGTTCTGTTGGTAGTTTTTACACTACCCCGGTAGGCAGCTGAAAGGCACCACAAAACTTGTTGTACCTGCTTTCTGGGCTGAGATGGGGAATCGCTGAATTTTGGACTCGGCTGGTGACAAAATGTTCCAAACACACCCCATGCACAACTCCACCGGGGAAGGTGCCAGAAACGAGTTCTGTTGGTAGTTTTTACACTACCCCGGTAGGCAGCTGAAAGGCATCACAAAACTTGTTGTACCTGCTTTCTGGGCTGAGATGGGGAATCGCTGAATTTTGGACTCGGCTGGTGACAAAATGTTCCAAACACACCCCATGCACAACTCCACCGGGGAAGGTGCCAGAAACGAGTTCTGTTGGTAGTTTTTACACTACCCCGGTAGGCAGCTGAAAGGCACCACAAAACTTGTTGTACCTGCTTTCTGGGCTGAGATGGGGAATCGCTGAATTTTGGACTCGGCTGGTGACAAAATGTTCCAAACACACCCCATGCACAACTCCACCGGGGAAGGTGCCAGAAACGAGTTCTGTTGGTAGTTTTTACACTACCCCGGTAGGCAGCTGAAAGGCACCACAAACTTGTTCTACCTGCTTTCTGGGCTGAGATGGGGAATCGCTGAATTTTGGACTCGGCTGGTGACAAAATGTTCCAAACACACCCCATGCACAACTCCACCGGGGAAGGTGCCAGAAACGAGTTCTGTTGGTAGTTTTTGCACTACCCCGGTAGGCAGCTGAAAGGCACCACAAAACTTGTTGTACCTGCTTTCTGGGCTGAGATGGGGAATCGCTGAATTTTGGACTCGGCTGGTGACAAAATGTTCCAAACACACCCCATGCACAACTCCACCGGGGAAGGTGCCAGAAACGAGTTCTGTTGGTAGTTTTTACACTACCCCGGTAGGCAGCTGAAAGGCACCACAAAACTTGTTGTACCTGCTTTCTGGGCTGAGATGGGGAATCGCTGAATTTTGGACTCGGCTGGTGACAAAATGTTCCAAACACACCCCATGCACAACTCCACCGGGGAAGGTGCCAGAAACGAGTTCTGTTGGTAGTTTTTACACTACCCCGGTAGGCAGCTGAAAGGCACCACAAAACTTGTTCTACCTGCTTTCTGGGCTGAGATGGGGAATCGCTGAATTTTGGACTCGGCTGGTGACAAAATGTTCCAAACACACCCCATGCACAACTCCACCGGGGAAGGTGCCAGAAACGAGTTCTGTTGGTAGTTTTTACACTACCCCGGTAGGCAGCTGAAAGGCACCACAAAACTTGTTCTACCTGCTTTCTGGGCTGAGATGGGGAATCGCTGAATTTTGGACTCGGCTGGTGACAAAATGTTCCAAACACACCCCATGCACAACTCCACCGGGGAAGGTGCCAGAAACGAGTTCTGTTGGTAGTTTTTACACTACCCCGGTAGGCAGCTGAAAGGCACCACAAAACTTGTTGTACCTGCTTTCTGGGCTGAGATGGGGAATCGCTGAATTTTGGACTCGGCTGGTGACAAAATGTTCCAAACACACCCCATGCACAACTCCACCGGGGAAGGTGCCAGAAACGAGTTCTGTTGGTAGTTTTTACACTACCCCGGTAGGCAGCTGAAAGGCACCACAAAACTTGTTGTACCTGCTTTCTGGGCTGAGATGGGGAATCGCTGAATTTTGGACTCGGCTGGTGACAAAATGTTCCAAACACACCCCATGCACAACTCCACCGGGGAAGGTGCCAGAAACGAGTTCTGTTGGTAGTTTTTACACTACCCCGGTAGGCAGCTGAAAGGCACCACAAAACTTGTTGTACCTGCTTTCTGGGCTGAGATGGGGAATCGCTGAATTTTGGACTCGGCTGGTGACAAAATGTTCCAAACACACCCCACGCACAACTCCACCGGGGAAGGTGCCAGAAACGAGTTCTGTTGGTAGTTTTTACACTACCCCGGTAGGCAGCTGAAAGGCACCACAAAACTTGTTGTACCTGCTTTCTGGGCTGAGATGGGGAATCGCTGAATTTTGGACTCGGCTGGTGACAAAATGTTCCAAACACACCCCATGCACAACTCCACCGGGGAAGGTGCCAGAAACGAGTTCTGTTGGTAGTTTTTACACTACCCCGGTAGGCAGCTGAAAGGCACCACAAAACTTGTTGTACCTGCTTTCTGGGCTGAGATGGGGAATCGCTGAATTTTGGACTCGGCTGGTGACAAAATGTTCCAAACACACCCCACGCACAACTCCACCGGGGAAGGTGCCAGAAACGAGTTCTGTTGGTAGTTTTTGCACTACCCCGGTAGGCAGCTGAAAGGCACCACAAAACTTGTTGTACCTGCTTTCTGGGCTGAGATGGGGAATCGCTGAATTTTGGACTCGGCTGGTGACAAAATGTTCCAAACACACCCCATGCACAACTCCACCGGGGAAGGTGCCAGAAACGAGTTCTGTTGGTAGTTTTTACACTACCCCGGTAGGCAGCTGAAAGGCACCACAAAACTTGTTCTACCTGCTTTCTGGGCTGAGATGGGGAATCGCTGAATTTTGGACTCGGCTGGTGACAAAATGTTCCAAACACACCCCATGCACAACTCCACCGGGGAAGGTGCCAGAAACGAGTTCTGTTGGTAGTTTTTGCACTACCCCGGTAGGCAGCTGAAAGGCACCACAAAACTTGTTGTACCTGCTTTCTGGGCTGAGATGGGGAATCGCTGAATTTTGGACTCGGCTGGTGACAAAATGTTCCAAACACACCCCATGCACAACTCCACCGGGGAAGGTGCCAGAAACGAGTTCTGTTGGTAGTTTTTACACTACCCCGGTAGGCAGCTGAAAGGCACCACAAAACTTGTTGTACCTGCTTTCTGGGCTGAGATGGGGAATCGCTGAATTTTGGACTCGGCTGGTGACAAAATGTTCCAAACACACCCCATGCACAACTCCACCGGGGAAGGTGCCAGAAACGAGTTCTGTTGGTAGTTTTTACACTACCCCGGTAGGCAGCTGAAAGGCACCACAAAACTTGTTCTACCTGCTTTCTGGGCTGAGATGGGGAATCGCTGAATTTTGGACTCGGCTGGTGACAAAATGTTCCAAACACACCCCATGCACAACTCCACCGGGGAAGGTGCCAGAAACGAGTTCTGTTGGTAGTTTTTACACTACCCCGGTAGGCAGCTGAAAGGCACCACAAAACTTGTTCTACCTGCTTTCTGGGCTGAGATGGGGAATCGCTGAATTTTGGACTCGGCTGGTGACAAAATGTTCCAAACACACCCCATGCACAACTCCACCGGGGAAGGTGCCAGAAACGAGTTCTGTTGGTAGTTTTTACACTACCCCGGTAGGCAGCTGAAAGGCACCACAAAACTTGTTGTACCTGCTTTCTGGGCTGAGATGGGGAATCGCTGAATTTTGGACTCGGCTGGTGACAAAATGTTCCAAACACACCCCATGCACAACTCCACCGGGGAAGGTGCCAGAAACGAGTTCTGTTGGTAGTTTTTACACTACCCCGGTAGGCAGCTGAAAGGCACCACAAAACTTGTTGTACCTGCTTTCTGGGCTGAGATGGGGAATCGCTGAATTTTGGACTCGGCTGGTGACAAAATGTTCCAAACACACCCCATGCACAACTCCACCGGGGAAGGTGCCAGAAACGAGTTCTGTTGGTAGTTTTTACACTACCCCGGTAGGCAGCTGAAAGGCACCACAAAACTTGTTGTACCTGCTTTCTGGGCTGAGATGGGGAATCGCTGAATTTTGGACTCGGCTGGTGACAAAATGTTCCAAACACACCCCACGCACAACTCCACCGGGGAAGGTGCCAGAAACGAGTTCTGTTGGTAGTTTTTACACTACCCCGGTAGGCAGCTGAAAGGCACCACAAAACTTGTTGTACCTGCTTTCTGGGCTGAGATGGGGAATCGCTGAATTTTGGACTCGGCTGGTGACAAAATGTTCCAAACACACCCCATGCACAACTCCACCGGGGAAGGTGCCAGAAACGAGTTCTGTTGGTAGTTTTTACACTACCCCGGTAGGCAGCTGAAAGGCACCACAAAACTTGTTGTACCTGCTTTCTGGGCTGAGATGGGGAATCGCTGAATTTTGGACTCGGCTGGTGACAAAATGTTCCAAACACACCCCACGCACAACTCCACCGGGGAAGGTGCCAGAAACGAGTTCTGTTGGTAGTTTTTGCACTACCCCGGTAGGCAGCTGAAAGGCACCACAAAACTTGTTGTACCTGCTTTCTGGGCTGAGATGGGGAATCGCTGAATTTTGGACTCGGCTGGTGACAAAATGTTCCAAACACACCCCATGCACAACTCCACCGGGGAAGGTGCCAGAAACGAGTTCTGTTGGTAGTTTTTACACTACCCCGGTAGGCAGCTGAAAGGCACCACAAAACTTGTTCTACCTGCTTTCTGGGCTGAGATGGGGAATCGCTGAATTTTGGACTCGGCTGGTGACAAAATGTTCCAAACACACCCCATGCACAACTCCACCGGGGAAGGTGCCAGAAACGAGTTCTGTTGGTAGTTTTTGCACTACCCCGGTAGGCAGCTGAAAGGCACCACAAAACTTGTTGTACCTGCTTTCTGGGCTGAGATGGGGAATCGCTGAATTTTGGACTCGGCTGGTGACAAAATGTTCCAAACACACCCCATGCACAACTCCACCGGGGAAGGTGCCAGAAACGAGTTCTGTTGGTAGTTTTTACACTACCCCGGTAGGCAGCTGAAAGGCACCACAAAACTTGTTGTACCTGCTTTCTGGGCTGAGATGGGGAATCGCTGAATTTTGGACTCGGCTGGTGACAAAATGTTCCAAACACACCCCATGCACAACTCCACCGGGGAAGGTGCCAGAAACGAGTTCTGTTGGTAGTTTTTACACTACCCCGGTAGGCAGCTGAAAGGCACCACAAAACTTGTTCTACCTGCTTTCTGGGCTGAGATGGGGAATCGCTGAATTTTGGACTCGGCTGGTGACAAAATGTTCCAAACACACCCCATGCACAACTCCACCGGGGAAGGTGCCAGAAACGAGTTCTGTTGGTAGTTTTTACACTACCCCGGTAGGCAGCTGAAAGGCACCACAAAACTTGTTCTACCTGCTTTCTGGGCTGAGATGGGGAATCGCTGAATTTTGGACTCGGCTGGTGACAAAATGTTCCAAACACACCCCATGCACAACTCCACCGGGGAAGGTGCCAGAAACGAGTTCTGTTGGTAGTTTTTACACTACCCCGGTAGGCAGCTGAAAGGCACCACAAAACTTGTTGTACCTGCTTTCTGGGCTGAGATGGGGAATCGCTGAATTTTGGACTCGGCTGGTGACAAAATGTTCCAAACACACCCCATGCACAACTCCACCGGGGAAGGTGCCAGAAACGAGTTCTGTTGGTAGTTTTTACACTACCCCGGTAGGCAGCTGAAAGGCACCACAAAACTTGTTGTACCTGCTTTCTGGGCTGAGATGGGGAATCGCTGAATTTTGGACTCGGCTGGTGACAAAATGTTCCAAACACACCCCATGCACAACTCCACCGGGGAAGGTGCCAGAAACGAGTTCTGTTGGTAGTTTTTACACTACCCCGGTAGGCAGCTGAAAGGCACCACAAAACTTGTTGTACCTGCTTTCTGGGCTGAGATGGGGAATCGCTGAATTTTGGACTCGGCTGGTGACAAAATGTTCCAAACACACCCCACGCACAACTCCACCGGGGAAGGTGCCAGAAACGAGTTCTGTTGGTAGTTTTTACACTACCCCGGTAGGCAGCTGAAAGGCACCACAAAACTTGTTGTACCTGCTTTCTGGGCTGAGATGGGGAATCGCTGAATTTTGGACTCGGCTGGTGACAAAATGTTCCAAACACACCCCATGCACAACTCCACCGGGGAAGGTGCCAGAAACGAGTTCTGTTGGTAGTTTTTACACTACCCCGGTAGGCAGCTGAAAGGCACCACAAAACTTGTTGTACCTGCTTTCTGGGCTGAGATGGGGAATCGCTGAATTTTGGACTCGGCTGGTGACAAAATGTTCCAAACACACCCCACGCACAACTCCACCGGGGAAGGTGCCAGAAACGAGTTCTGTTGGTAGTTTTTGCACTACCCCGGTAGGCAGCTGAAAGGCACCACAAAACTTGTTGTACCTGCTTTCTGGGCTGAGATGGGGAATCGCTGAATTTTGGACTCGGCTGGTGACAAAATGTTCCAAACACACCCCATGCACAACTCCACCGGGGAAGGTGCCAGAAACGAGTTCTGTTGGTAGTTTTTACACTACCCCGGTAGGCAGCTGAAAGGCACCACAAAACTTGTTGTACCTGCTTTCTGGGCTGAGATGGGGAATCGCTGAATTTTGGACTCGGCTGGTGACAAAATGTTCCAAACACACCCCATGCACAACTCCACCGGGGAAGGTGCCAGAAAGGAGTTCTGTTGGTAGTTTTTACACTACCCCGGTAGGCAGCTGAAAGGCACCACAAAACTTGTTGTACCTGCTTTCTGGGCTGAGATGGGGAATCGCTGAATTTTGGACTCGGCTGGTGACAAAATGTTCCAAACACACCCCATGCACAACTCCACCGGGGAAGGTGCCAGAAAGGAGTTCTGTTGGTAGTTTTTACACTACCCCGGTAGGCAGCTGAAAGGCACCACAAAACTTGTTGTACCTGCTTTCTGGGCTGAGATGGGGAATCGCTGAATTTTGGACTCGGCTGGTGACAAAATGTTCCAAACACACCCCACGCACAACTCCACCGGGGAAGGTGCCAGAAACGAGTTCTGTTGGTAGTTTTTACACTACCCCGGTAGGCAGCTGAAAGGCACCACAAAACTTGTTCTACCTGCTTTCTGAGCTGAGATGGGGAATCGCTGAATTTTGGACTCGGCTGGTGACAAAATGTTCCAAACACACCCCATGCACAACTCCACCGGGGAAGGTGCCAGAAACGAGTTCTGTTGGTAGTTTTTACACTACCCCGGTAGGCAGCTGAAAGGCACCACAAAACTTGTTGTACCTGCTTTCTGGGCTGAGATGGGGAATCGCTGAATTTTGGACTCGGCTGGTGACAAAATGTTCCAAACACACCCCATGCACAACTCCACCGGGGAAGGTGCCAGAAACGAGTTCTGTTGGTAGTTTTTGCACTACCCCGGTAGGCAGCTGAAAGGCACCACAAAACTTGTTGTACCTGCTTTCTGGGCTGAGATGGGGAATCGCTGAATTTTGGACTCGGCTGGTGACAAAATGTTCCAAACACACCCCATGCACAACTCCACCGGGGAAGGTGCCAGAAACGAGTTCTGTTGGTAGTTTTTACACTACCCCGGTAGGCAGCTGAAAGGCACCACAAAACTTGTTGTACCTGCTTTCTGGGCTGAGATGGGGAATCGCTGAATTTTGGACTCGGCTGCTGACAAAATGTTCCAAACACACCCCATGCACAACTCCACCGGGGAAGGTGCCAGAAACGAGTTCTGTTGGTAGTTTTTACACTACCCCGGTAGGCAGCTGAAAGGCACCACAAAACTTGTTCTACCTGCTTTCTGAGCTGAGATGGGGAATCGCTGAATTTTGGACTCGGCTGGTGACAAAATGTTCCAAACACACCCCATGCACAACTCCACCGGGGAAGGTGCCAGAAACGAGTTCTGTTGGTAGTTTTTACACTACCCCGGTAGGCAGCTGAAAGGCACCACAAAACTTGTTGTACCTGCTTTCTGGGCTGAGATGGGGAATCGCTGAATTTTGGACTCGGCTGGTGACAAAATGTTCCAAACACACCCCATGCACAACTCCACCGGGGAAGGTGCCAGAAACGAGTTCTGTTGGTAGTTTTTGCACTACCCCGGTAGGCAGCTGAAAGGCACCACAAAACTTGTTGTACCTGCTTTCTGGGCTGAGATGGGGAATCGCTGAATTTTGGACTCGGCTGGTGACAAAATGTTCCAAACACACCCCATGCACAACTCCACCGGGGAAGGTGCCAGAAACGAGTTCTGTTGGTAGTTTTTACACTACCCCGGTAGGCAGCTGAAAGGCACCACAAAACTTGTTGTACCTGCTTTCTGGGCTGAGATGGGGAATCGCTGAATTTTGGACTCGGCTGCTGACAAAATGTTCCAAACACACCCCATGCACAACTCCACCGGGGAAGGTGCCAGAAACGAGTTCTGTTGGTAGTTTTTACACTACCCCGGTAGGCAGCTGAAAGGCACCACAAAACTTGTTCTACCTGCTTTCTGGGCTGAGATGGGGAATCGCTGAATTTTGGACTCGGCTGCTGACAAAATGTTCCAAACACACCCCATGCACAACTCCACCGGGGAAGGTGCCAGAAACGAGTTCTGTTGGTAGTTTTTACACTACCCCGGTAGGCAGCTGAAAGGCACCACAAAACTTGTTCTACCTGCTTTCTGGGCTGAGATGGGGAATCGCTGAATTTTGGACTCGGCTGGTGACAAAATGTTCCAAACACACCCCATGCACAACTCCACCGGGGAAGGTGCCAGAAACGAGTTCTGTTGGTAGTTTTTACACTACCCCGGTAGGCAGCTGAAAGGCACCACAAAACTTGTTCTACCTGCTTTCTGGGCTGAGATGGGGAATCGCTGAATTTTGGACTCGGCTGGTGACAAAATGTTCCAAACACACCCCATGCACAACTCCACCGGGGAAGGTGCCAGAAACGAGTTCTGTTGGTAGTTTTTACACTACCCCGGTAGGCAGCTGAAAGGCACCACAAAACTTGTTGTACCTGCTTTCTGGGCTGAGATGGGGAATCGCTGAATTTTGGACTCGGCTGGTGACAAAATGTTCCAAACACACCCCATGCACAACTCCACCGGGGAAGGTGCCAGAAACGAGTTCTGTTGGTAGTTTTTACACTACCCCGGTAGGCAGCTGAAAGGCACCACAAAACTTGTTCTACCTGCTTTCTGGGCTGAGATGGGGAATCGCTGAATTTTCGACTCGGCTGGTGACAAAATGTTCCAAACACACCCCACGCACAACTCCACCGGGGAAGGTGCCAGAAACGAGTTCTGTTGGTAGTTTTTACACTACCCCGGTAGGCAGCTGAAAGGCACCACAAAACTTGTTCTACCTGCTTTCTGGGCTGAGATGGGGAATCGCTGAATTTTGGACTCGGCTGGTGACAAAATGTTCCAAACACACCCCACGCACAACTCCACCGGGGAAGGTGCCAGAAACGAGTTCTGTTGGTAGTTTTTACACTACCCCGGTAGGCAGCTGAAAGGCACCACAAAACTTGTTGTACCTGCTTTCTGGGCTGAGATGGGGAATCGCTGAATTTTGGACTCGGCTGGTGACAAAATGTTCCAAACACACCCCACGCACAACTCCACCGGGGAAGGTGCCAGAAACGAGTTCTGTTGGTAGTTTTTACACTACCCCGGTAGGCAGCTGAAAGGCACCACAAAACTTGTTCTACCTGCTTTCTGGGCTGAGATGGGGAATCGCTGAATTTTGGACTCGGCTGGTGACAAAATGTTCCAAACACACCCCATGCACAACTCCACCGGGGAAGGTGCCAGAAACGAGTTCTGTTGGTAGTTTTTGCACTACCCCGGTAGGCAGCTGAAAGGCACCACAAAACTTGTTCTACCTGCTTTCTGGGCTGAGATGGGGAATCGCTGAATTTTGGACTCGGCTGGTGACAAAATGTTCCAAACACACCCCATGCACAACTCCACCGGGGAAGGTGCCAGAAAGGAGTTCTGTTGGTAGTTTTTACACTACCCCGGTAGGCAGCTGAAAGGCACCACAAAACTTGTTCTACCTGCTTTCTGGGCTGAGATGGGGAATCGCTGAATTTTGGACTCGGCTGGTGACAAAATGTTCCAAACACACCCCATGCACAACTCCACCGGGGAAGGTGCCAGAAAGGAGTTCTGTTGGTAGTTTTTACACTACCCCGGTAGGCAGCTGAAAGGCACCACAAAACTTGTTGTACCTGCTTTCTGGGCTGAGATGGGGAATCGCTGAATTTTGGACTCGGCTGCTGACAAAATGTTCCAAACACACCCCATGCACAACTCCACCGGGGAAGGTGCCAGAAACGAGTTCTGTTGGTAGTTTTTACACTACCCCGGTAGGCAGCTGAAAGGCACCACAAAACTTGTTCTACCTGCTTTCTGGGCTGAGATGGGGAATCGCTGAATTTTGGACTCGGCTGGTGACAAAATGTTCCAAACACACCCCATGCACAACTCCACCGGGGAAGGTGCCAGAAACGAGTTCTGTTGGTAGTTTTTACACTACCCCCGGTAGGCAGCTGAAAGGCACCACAAAACTTGTTGTACCTGCTTTCTGGGCTGAGATGGGGAATCGCTGAATTTTGGACTCGGCTGGTGACAAAATGTTCCAAACACACCCCATGCACAACTCCACCGGGGAAGGTGCCAGAAACGAGTTCTGTTGGTAGTTTTTACACTACCCCGGTAGGCAGCTGAAAGGCACCACAAAACTTGTTCTACCTGCTTTCTGGGCTGAGATGGGGAATCGCTGAATTTTGGACTCGGCTGGTGACAAAATGTTCCAAACACACCCCATGCACAACTCCACCGGGGAAGGTGCCAGAAACGAGTTCTGTTGGTAGTTTTTACACTACCCCGGTAGGCAGCTGAAAGGCACCACAAAACTTGTTCTACCTGCTTTCTGGGCTGAGATGGGGAATCGCTGAATTTTGGACTCGGCTGGTGACAAAATGTTCCAAACACACCCCATGCACAACTCCACCGGGGAAGGTGCCAGAAACGAGTTCTGTTGGTAGTTTTTACACTACCCCGGTAGGCAGCTGAAAGGCACCACAAAACTTGTTCTACCTGCTTTCTGGGCTGAGATGGGGAATCGCTGAATTTTGGACTCGGTGGTGACAAAATGTTCCAAACACACCCCATGCACAACTCCACCGGGGAAGGTGCCAGAAACGAGTTCTGTTGGTAGTTTTTTACACTACCCCGGTAGGCAGCTGAAAGGCACCACAAAACTTGTTCTACCTGCTTTCTGGGCTGAGATGGGGAATCGCTGAATTTTGGACTCGGCTGGTGACAAAATGTTCCAAACACACCCCATGCACAACTCCACCGGGGAAGGTGCCAGAAACGAGTTCTGTTGGTAGTTTTTACACTACCCCGGTAGGCAGCTGAAAGGCACCACAAAACTTGTTCTACCTGCTTTCTGGGCTGAGATGGGGAATCGCTGAATTTTGGACTCGGCTGGTGACAAAATGTTCCAAACACACCCCATGCACAACTCCACCGGGGAAGGTGCCAGAAACGAGTTCTGTTGGTAGTTTTTGCACTACCCCGGTAGGCAGCTGAAAGGCACCACAAAACTTGTTCTACCTGCTTTCTGGGCTGAGATGGGGAATCGCTGAATTTTGGACTCGGCTGGTGACAAAATGTTCCAAACACACCCCATGCACAACTCCACCGGGGAAGGTGCCAGAAACGAGTTCTGTTGGTAGTTTTTACACTACCCCGGTAGGCACCTGAAAGGCACCACAAAACTTGTTCTACCTGCTTTCTGGGCTGAGATGGGGAATCGCTGAATTTTGGACTCGGCTGGTGACAAAATGTTCCAAACACACCCCATGCACACCTCCACCGGGGAAGGTGCCAGAAACGAGTTCTGTTGGTAGTTTTTACACTACCCCGGTAGGCAGCTGAAAGGCACCACAAAACTTGTTCTACCTGCTTTCTGAGCTGAGATGGGGAATCGCTGAATTTTGGACTCGGCTGGTGACAAAATGTTCCAAACACACCCCATGCACAACTCCACCGGGGAAGGTGCCAGAAACGAGTTCTGTTGGTAGTTTTTACACTACCCCGGTAGGCAGCTGAAAGGCACCACAAAACTTGTTCTACCTGCTTTCTGGGCTGAGATGGGGAATCGCTGAATTTTGGACTCGGCTGGTGACAAAATGTTCCAAACACACCCCATGCACAACTCCACCGGGGAAGGTGCCAGAAACGAGTTCTGTTGGTAGTTTTTACACTACCCCGGTAGGCAGCTGAAAGGCACCACAAAACTTGTTCTACCTGCTTTCTGGGCTGAGATGGGGAATCGCTGAATTTTGGACTCGGCTGGTGACAAAATGTTCCAAACACACCCCATGCACAACTCCACCGGGGAAGGTGCCAGAAACGAGTTCTGTTGGTAGTTTTTACACTACCCCGGTAGGCAGCTGAAAGGCACCACAAAACTTGTTCTACCTGCTTTCTGGGCTGAGATGGGGAATCGCTGAATTTTGGACTCGGCTGGTGACAAAATGTTCCAAACACACCCCATGCACAACTCCACCGGGGAAGGTGCCAGAAACGAGTTCTGATGGTAGTTTTTACACTACCCCGGTAGGCAGCTGAAAGGCACCACAAAACTTGTTCTACCTGCTTTCTGGGCTGAGATGGGGAATCGCTGAATTTTGGACTCGGCTGCTGACAAAATGTTCCAAACACACCCCATGCACAACTCCACCGGGGAAGGTGCCAGAAACGAGTTCTGTTGGTAGTTTTTACACTACCCCGGTAGGCAGCTGAAAGGCACCACAAAACTTGTTCTACCTGCTTTCTGGGCTGAGATGGGGAATCGCTGAATTTTGGACTCGGCTGGTGACAAAATGTTCCAAACACACCCCATGCACAACTCCACCGGGGAAGGTGCCAGAAACGAGTTCTGTTGGTAGTTTTTACACTACCCCGGTAGGCAAGAGAAAGGCACCACAAAACTTGTTCTACCTGCTTTCTGGGCTGAGATGGGGAATCGCTGAATTTTGGACTCGGCTGGTGACAAAATGTTCCAAACACACCCCATGCACAACTCCACCGGGGAAGGTGCCAGAAACGAGTTCTGTTGGTAGTTTTTACACTACCCCGGTAGGCAGCTGAAAGGCACCACAAAACTTGTTCTACCTGCTTTCTGGGCTGAGATGGGGAATCGCTGAATTTTGGACTCGGCTGGTGACAAAATGTTCCAAACACACCCCATGCACAACTCCACCGGGGAAGGTGCCAGAAACGAGTTCTGTTGGTAGTTTTTACACTACCCCGGTAGGCAGCTGAAAGGCACCACAAAACTTGTTCTACCTGCTTTCTGGGCTGAGATGGGGAATCGCTGAATTTTGGACTCGGCTGGTGACAAAATGTTCCAAACACACCCCATGCACAACTCCACCGGGGAAGGTGCCAGAAACGAGTTCTGTTGGTAGTTTTTACACTACCCCGGTAGGCAGCTGAAAGGCACCACAAAACTTGTTGTACCTGCTTTCTGGGCTGAGATGGGGAATCGCTGAATTTTGGACTCGGCTGGTGACAAAATGTTCCAAACACACCCCATGCACAACTCCACCGGGGAAGGTGCCAGAAACGAGTTCTGTTGGTAGTTTTTACACTACCCCGGTAGGCAGCTGAAAGGCACCACAAAACTTGTTCTACCTGCTTTCTGGGCTGAGATGGGGAATCGCTGAATTTTGGACTCGGCTGCTGACAAAATGTTCCAAACACACCCCATGCACAACTCCACCGGGGAAGGTGCCAGAAACGAGTTCTGTTGGTAGTTTTTACACTACCCCGGTAGGCAGCTGAAAGGCACCACAAAACTTGTTCTACCTGCTTTCTGGGCTGAGATGGGGAATCGCTGAATTTTGGACTCGGCTGGTGACAAAATGTTCCAAACACACCCCATGCACAACTCCACCGGGGAAGGTGCCAGAAACGAGTTCTGTTGGTAGTTTTTACACTACCCCGGTAGGCAGCTGAAAGGCACCACAAAACTTGTTCTACCTGCTTTCTGGGCTGAGATGGGGAATCGCTGAATTTTGGACTCGGCTGCTGACAAAATGTTCCAAACACACCCCATGCACACCTCCACCGGGGAAGGTGCCAGAAACGAGTTCTGTTGGTAGTTTTTACACTACCCCGGTAGGCAGCTGAAAGGCACCACAAAACTTGTTCTACCTGCTTTCTGGGCTGAGATGGGGAATCGCTGAATTTTGGACTCGGCTGGTGACAAAATGTTCCAAACACACCCCATGCACAACTCCACCGGGGAAGGTGCCAGAAACGAGTTCTGTTGGTAGTTTTTACACTACCCCGGTAGGCAGCTGAAAGGCACCACAAAACTTGTTCTACCTGCTTTCTGGGCTGAGATGGGGAATCGCTGAATTTTGGACTCGGCTGGTGACAAAATGTTCCAAACACACCCCATGCACAACTCCACCGGGGAAGGTGCCAGAAACGAGTTCTGTTGGTAGTTTTTACACTACCCCGGTAGGCAGCTGAAAGGCACCACAAAACTTGTTCTACCTGCTTTCTGGGCTGAGATGGGGAATCGCTGAATTTTGGACTCGGCTGGTGACAAAATGTTCCAAACACACCCCATGCACAACTCCACCGGGGAAGGTGCCAGAAACGAGTTCTGTTGGTAGTTTTTACACTACCCCGGTAGGCAGCTGAAAGGCACCACAAAACTTGTTCTACCTGCTTTCTGGGCTGAGATGGGGAATCGCTGAATTTTGGACTCGGCTGGTGACAAAATGTTCCAAACACACCCCATGCACAACTCCACCGGGGAAGGTGCCAGAAACGAGTTCTGTTGGTAGTTTTTACACTACCCCGGTAGGCAGCTGAAAGGCACCACAAAACTTGTTCTACCTGCTTTCTGGGCTGAGATGGGGAATCGCTGAATTTTGGACTCGGCTGGTGACAAAATGTTCCAAACACACCCCATGCACAACTCCACCGGGGAAGGTGCCAGAAACGAGTTCTGTTGGTAGTTTTTACACTACCCCGGTAGGCAGCTGAAAGGCACCACAAAACTTGTTCTACCTGCTTTCTGGGCTGAGATGGGGAATCGCTGAATTTTGGACTCGGCTGGTGACAAAATGTTCCAAACACACCCCATGCACAACTCCACCGGGGAAGGTGCCAGAAACGAGTTCTGTTGGTAGTTTTTACACTACCCCGGTAGGCAGCTGAAAGGCACCACAAAACTTGTTCTACCTGCTTTCTGGGCTGAGATGGGGAATCGCTGAATTTTGGACTCGGCTGGTGACAAAATGTTCCAAACACACCCCATGCACAACTCCACCGGGGAAGGTGCCAGAAACGAGTTCTGTTGGTAGTTTTTACACTACCCCGGTAGGCAGCTGAAAGGCACCACAAAACTTGTTCTACCTGCTTTCTGGGCTGAGATGGGGAATCGCTGAATTTTGGACTCGGCTGGTGACAAAATGTTCCAAACACACCCCATGCACAACTCCACCGGGGAAGGTGCCAGAAACGAGTTCTGTTGGTAGTTTTTACACTACCCCGGTAGGCACCTGAAAGGCACCACAAAACTTGTTCTACCTGCTTTCTGGGCTGAGATGGGGAATCGCTGAATTTTGGACTCGGCTGGTGACAAAATGTTCCAAACACACCCCATGCACAACTCCACCGGGGAAGGTGCCAGAAACGAGTTCTGTTGGTAGTTTTTACACTACCCCGGTAGGCAGCTGAAAGGCACCACAAAACTTGTTCTACCTGCTTTCTGGCTGAGATGGGGAATCGCTGAATTTTGGACTCGGCTGGTGACAAAATGTTCCAAACACACCCCATGCACAACTCCACCGGGGAAGGTGCCAGAAACGAGTTCTGTTGGTAGTTTTTACACTACCCCGGTAGGCAGCTGAAAGGCACCACAAAACTTGTTCTACCTGCTTTCTGGGCTGAGATGGGGAATCGCTGAATTTTGGACTCGGCTGGTGACAAAATGTTCCAAACACACCCCATGCACAACTCCACCGGGGAAGGTGCCAGAAACGAGTTCTGTTGGTAGTTTTTACACTACCCCGGTAGGCAGCTGAAAGGCACCACAAAACTTGTTCTACCTGCTTTCTGGGCTGAGATGGGGAATCGCTGAATTTTGGACTCGGCTGGTGACAAAATGTTCCAAACACACCCCATGCACAACTCCACCGGGGAAGGTGCCAGAAACGAGTTCTGTTGGTAGTTTTTACACTACCCCGGTAGGCAGCTGAAAGGCACCACAAAACTTGTTCTACCTGCTTTCTGGGCTGAGATGGGGAATCGCTGAATTTTCGACTCGGCTGGTGACAAAATGTTCCAAACACACCCCATGCACAACTCCACCGGGGAAGGTGCCAGAAACGAGTTCTGTTGGTAGTTTTTACACTACCCCGGTAGGCAGCTGAAAGGCACCACAAAACTTGTTCTACCTGCTTTCTGGGCTGAGATGGGGAATAGCTGAATTTTGGACTCGGCTGGTGACAAAATGTTCCAAACACACCCCATGCACAACTCCACCGGGGAAGGTGCCAGAAACGAGTTCTGTTGGTAGTTTTTACACTACCCCGGTAGGCAGCTGAAAGGCACCACAAAAGTTGTTCTACCTGCTTTCTGGGCTGAGATGGGGAATCGCTGAATTTTGGACTCGGCTGGTGACAAAATGTTCCAAACACACCCCATGCACAACTCCACCGGGGAAGGTGCCAGAAACGAGTTCTGTTGGTAGTTTTTACACTACCCCGGTAGGCAGCTGAAAGGCACCACAAAACTTGTTCTACCTGCTTTCTGGGCTGAGATGGGGAATCGCTGAATTTTGGACTCGGCTGGTGACAAAATGTTCCAAACACACCCCATGCACAACTCCACCGGGGAAGGTGCCAGAAACGAGTTCTGTTGGTAGTTTTTACACTACCCCGGTAGGCAGCTGAAAGGCACCACAAAACTTGTTCTACCTGCTTTCTGGGCTGAGATGGGGAATCGCTGAATTTTGGACTCGGCTGGTGACAAAATGTTCCAAACATACCCCATGCACAACTCCACCGGGGAAGGTGCCAGAAATGAGTTCTGTTGGTAGTTTTTACACTACCCCGGTAGGCACCTGAAAGGCACCACAAAACTTGTTCTACCTGCTTTCTGGGCTGAGATGGGGAATCGCTGAATTTTGGACTCGGCTGGTGACAAAATGTTCCAAACACACCCCATGCACAACTCCACCGGGGAAGGTGCCAGAAACGAGTTCTGTTGGTAGTTTTTACACTACCCCCGGTAGGCAGCTGAAAGGCACCACAAAACTTGTTCTACCTGCTTTCTGGGCTGAGATGGGGAATCGCTGAATTTTGGACTCGGCTGCTGACAAAATGTTCCAAACACACCCCATGCACAACTCCACCGGGGAAGGTGCCAGAAACGAGTTCTGTTGGTAGTTTTTACACTACCCCGGTAGGCAGCTGAAAGGCACCACAAAACTTGTTCTACCTGCTTTCTGGGCTGAGATGGGGAATCGCTGAATTTTGGACTCGGCTGGTGACAAAATGTTCCAAACACACCCCATGCACAACTCCACCGGGGAAGGTGCCAGAAACGAGTTCTGTTGGTAGTTTTTACACTACCCCGGTAGGCAGCTGAAAGGCACCACAAAACTTGTTCTACCTGCTTTCTGGGCTGAGATGGGGAATCGCTGAATTTTGGACTCGGCTGGTGACAAAATGTTCCAAACACACCCCATGCACAACTCCACCGGGGAAGGTGCCAGAAACGAGTTCTGTTGGTAGTTTTTACACTACCCCGGTAGGCAGCTGAAAGGCACCACAAAACTTGTTCTACCTGCTTTCTGGGCTGAGATGGGGAATCGCTGAATTTTCGACTCGGCTGGTGACAAAATGTTCCAAACACACCCCATGCACAACTCCACCGGGGAAGGTGCCAGAAACGAGTTCTGTTGGTAGTTTTTACACTACCCCGGTAGGCAGCTGAAAGGCACCACAAAACTTGTTCTACCTGCTTTCTGGGCTGAGATGGGGAATAGCTGAATTTTGGACTCGGCTGGTGACAAAATGTTCCAAACACACCCCATGCACAACTCCACCGGGGAAGGTGCCAGAAACGAGTTCTGTTGGTAGTTTTTACACTACCCCGGTAGGCAGCTGAAAGGCACCACAAAACTTGTTGTACCTGCTTTCTGGGCTGAGATGGGGAATCGCTGAATTTTGGACTCGGCTGGTGACAAAATGTTCCAAACACACCCCATGCACAACTCCACCGGGGAAGGTGCCAGAAACGAGTTCTGTTGGTAGTTTTTACACTACCCCGGTAGGCAGCTGAAAGGCACCACAAAACTTGTTCTACCTGCTTTCTGGGCTGAGATGGGGAATCGCTGAATTTTGGACTCGGCTGCTGACAAAATGTTCCAAACACACCCCATGCACAACTCCACCGGGGAAGGTGCCAGAAACGAGTTCTGTTGGTAGTTTTTACACTACCCCGGTAGGCAGCTGAAAGGCACCACAAAACTTGTTCTACCTGCTTTCTGGGCTGAGATGGGGAATCGCTGAATTTTGGACTCGGCTGGTGACAAAATGTTCCAAACACACCCCATGCACAACTCCACCGGGGAAGGTGCCAGAAACGAGTTCTGTTGGTAGTTTTTACACTACCCCGGTAGGCAGCTGAAAGGCACCACAAAAGTTGTTCTACCTGCTTTCTGGGCTGAGATGGGGAATCGCTGAATTTTGGACTCGGCTGGTGACAAAATGTTCCAAACACACCCCATGCACAACTCCACCGGGGAAGGTGCCAGAAACGAGTTCTGTTGGTAGTTTTTACACTACCCCGGTAGGCAGCTGAAAGGCACCACAAAACTTGTTCTACCTGCTTTCTGGGCTGAGATGGGGAATCGCTGAATTTTGGACTCGGCTGGTGACAAAATGTTCCAAACACACCCCATGCACAACTCCACCGGGGAAGGTGCCAGAAACGAGTTCTGTTGGTAGTTTTTACACTACCCCGGTAGGCAGCTGAAAGGCACCACAAAACTTGTTCTACCTGCTTTCTGGGCTGAGATGGGGAATAGCTGAATTTTGGACTCGGCTGGTGACAAAATGTTCCAAACACACCCCATGCACAACTCCACCGGGGAAGGTGCCAGAAACGAGTTCTGATGGTAGTTTTTACACTACCCCGGTAGGCAGCTGAAAGGCACCACAAAAGTTGTTCTACCTGCTTTCTGGGCTGAGATGGGGAATCGCTGAATTTTGGACTCGGCTGGTGACAAAATGTTCCAAACACACCCCATGCACAACTCCACCGGGGAAGGTGCCAGAAACGAGTTCTGTTGGTAGTTTTTACACTACCCCGGTAGGCAGCTGAAAGGCACCACAAAACTTGTTGTACCTGCTTTCTGGGCTGAGATGGGGAATCGCTGAATTTTGGACTCGGCTGGTGACAAAATGTTCCAAACACACCCCATGCACAACTCCACCGGGGAAGGTGCCAGAAACGAGTTCTGTTGGTAGTTTTTACACTACCCCGGTAGGCAGCTGAAAGGCACCACAAAACTTGTTCTACCTGCTTTCTGGGCTGAGATGGGGAATCGCTGAATTTTGGACTCGGCTGGTGACAAAATGTTCCAAACACACCCCATGCACAACTCCACCGGGGAAGGTGCCAGAAACGAGTTCTGTTGGTAGTTTTTACACTACCCCGGTAGGCAGCTGAAAGGCACCACAAAACTTGTTCTACCTGCTTTCTGGGCTGAGATGGGGAATCGCTGAATTTTGGACTCGGCTGGTGACAAAATGTTCCAAACACACCCCATGCACAACTCCACCGGGGAAGGTGCCAGAAAGGAGTTCTGTTGGTAGTTTTTACACTACCCCGGTAGGCAGCTGAAAGGCACCACAAAACTTGTTCTACCTGCTTTCTGGGCTGAGATGGGGAATCGCTGAATTTTGGACTCGGCTGGTGACAAAATGTTCCAAACACACCCCATGCACAACTCCACCGGGGAAGGTGCCAGAAACGAGTTCTGTTGGTAGTTTTTACACTACCCCGGTAGGCAGCTGAAAGGCACCACAAAACTTGTTCTACCTGCTTTCTGGGCTGAGATGGGGAATCGCTGAATTTTGGACTCGGCTGGTGACAAAATGTTCCAAACACACCCCATGCACAACTCCACCGGGGAAGGTGCCAGAAACGAGTTCTGTTGATAGTTTTTACACTACCCCGGTAGGCAGCTGAAAGGCACCACAAAACTTGTTCTACCTGCTTTCTGGGCTGAGATGGGGAATCGCTGAATTTTCGACTCGGCTGGTGACAAAATGTTCCAAACACACCCCATGCACAACTCCACCGGGGAAGGTGCCAGAAATGAGTTCTGTTGGTAGTTTTTACACTACCCCGGTAGGCAGCTGAAAGGCACCACAAAACTTGTTCTACCTGCTTTCTGGGCTGAGATGGGGAATAGCTGAATTTTGGACTCGGCTGGTGACAAAATGTTCCAAACACACCCCATGCACAACTCCACCGGGGAAGGTGCCAGAAACGAGTTCTGTTGGTAGTTTTTACACTACCCCGGTAGGCAGCTGAAAGGCACCACAAAACTTGTTCTACCTGCTTTCTGGGCTGAGATGGGGAATCGCTGAATTTTGGACTCGGCTGGTGACAAAATGTTCCAAACACACCCCATGCACAACTCCACCGGGGAAGGTGCCAGAAACGAGTTCTGTTGGTAGTTTTTACACTACCCCGGTAGGCAGCTGAAAGGCACCACAAAACTTGTTGTACCTGCTTTCTGGGCTGAGATGGGGAATCGCTGAATTTTGGACTCGGCTGGTGACAAAATGTTCCAAACACACCCCATGCACAACTCCACCGGGGAAGGTGCCAGAAACGAGTTCTGTTGGTAGTTTTTACACTACCCCGGTAGGCAAGAGAAAGGCACCACAAAACTTGTTCTACCTGCTTTCTGGGCTGAGATGGGGAATCGCTGAATTTTGGACTCGGCTGGTGACAAAATGTTCCAAACACACCCCATGCACAACTCCACCGGGGAAGGTGCCAGAAACGAGTTCTGTTGGTAGTTTTTACACTACCCCCGGTAGGCAGCTGAAAGGCACCACAAAACTTGTTCTACCTGCTTTCTGGGCTGAGATGGGGAATCGCTGAATTTTGGACTCGGCTGGTGACAAAATGTTCCAAACACACCCCATGCACAACTCCACCGGGGAAGGTGCCAGAAACGAGTTCTGTTGGTAGTTTTTACACTACCCCGGTAGGCAGCTGAAAGGCACCACAAAACTTGTTCTACCTGCTTTCTGGGCTGAGATGGGGAATCGCTGACTTTTGGACTCGGCTGGTGACAAAATGTTCCAAACACACCCCATGCACAACTCCACCGGGGAAGGTGCCAGAAACGAGTTCTGTTGGTAGTTTTTACACTACCCCGGTAGGCAGCTGAAAGGCACCACAAAACTTGTTCTACCTGCTTTCTGGGCTGAGATGGGGAATCGCTGAATTTTGGACTCGGCTGGTGACAAAATGTTCCAAACACACCCCATGCACAACTCCACCGGGGAAGGTGCCAGAAACGAGTTCTGTTGGTAGTTTTTACACTACCCCGGTAGGCAGCTGAAAGGCACCACAAAACTTGTTCTACCTGCTTTCTGGGCTGAGATGGGGAATCGCTGAATTTTGGACTCGGCTGGTGACAAAATGTTCCAAACACACCCCATGCACAACTCCACCGGGGAAGGTGCCAGAAACGAGTTCTGTTGGTAGTTTTTACACTACCCCGGTAGGCAGCTGAAAGGCACCACAAAACTTGTTCTACCTGCTTTCTGGGCTGAGATGGGGAATCGCTGAATTTTGGACTCGGCTGGTGACAAAATGTTCCAAACACACCCCATGCACAACTCCACCGGGGAAGGTGCCAGAAACGAGTTCTGTTGGTAGTTTTTACACTACCCCGGTAGGCAGCTGAAAGGCACCACAAAACTTGTTCTACCTGCTTTCTGGGCTGAGATGGGGAATCGCTGAATTTTGGACTCGGCTGGTGACAAAATGTTCCAAACACACCCCATGCACAACTCCACCGGGGAAGGTGCCAGAAACGAGTTCTGTTGGTAGTTTTTACACTACCCCGGTAGGCAGCTGAAAGGCACCACAAAACTTGTTCTACCTGCTTTCTGGGCTGAGATGGGGAATCGCTGAATTTTGGACTCGGCTGCTGACAAAATGTTCCAAACACACCCCATGCACAACTCCACCGGGGAAGGTGCCAGAAACGAGTTCTGTTGGTAGTTTTTACACTACCCCGGTAGGCAAGAGAAAGGCACCACAAAACTTGTTCTACCTGCTTTCTGGGCTGAGATGGGGAATCGCTGAATTTTGGACTCGGCTGGTGACAAAATGTTCCAAACACACCCCATGCACAACTCCACCGGGGAAGGTGCCAGAAACGAGTTCTGTTGGTAGTTTTTACACTACCCCGGTAGGCAGCTGAAAGGCACCACAAAACTTGTTGTACCTGCTTTCTGGGCTGAGATGGGGAATCGCTGAATTTTGGACTCGGCTGGTGACAAAATGTTCCAAACACACCCCATGCACAACTCCACCGGGGAAGGTGCCAGAAACGAGTTCTGTTGGTAGTTTTTACACTACCCCGGTAGGCAGCTGAAAGGCACCACAAAACTTGTTCTACCTGCTTTCTGGGCTGAGATGGGGAATCGCTGAATTTTGGACTCGGCTGGTGACAAAATGTTCCAAACACACCCCATGCACAACTCCACCGGGGAAGGTGCCAGAAACGAGTTCTGTTGGTAGTTTTTACACTACCCCGGTAGGCAGCTGAAAGGCACCACAAAACTTGTTCTACCTGCTTTCTGGGCTGAGATGGGGAATCGCTGAATTTTGGACTCGGCTGGTGACAAAATGTTCCAAACACACCCCATGCACAACTCCACCGGGGAAGGTGCCAGAAACAAGTTCTGTTGGTAGTTTTTACACTACCCCGGTAGGCAGCTGAAAGGCACCACAAAACTTGTTCTACCTGCTTTCTGGGCTGAGATGGGGAATCGCTGAATTTTGGACTCGGCTGGTGACAAAATGTTCCAAACACACCCCATGCACAACTCCACCGGGGAAGGTGCCAGAAACGAGTTCTGTTGGTAGTTTTTACACTACCCCGGTAGGCAGCTGAAAGGCACCACAAAACTTGTTCTACCTGCTTTCTGGGCTGAGATGGGGAATCGCTGAATTTTGGACTCGGCTGGTGACAAAATGTTCCAAACACACCCCATGCACAACTCCACCGGGGAAGGTGCCAGAAACGAGTTCTGTTGGTAGTTTTTACACTACCCCGGTAGGCAGCTGAAAGGCACCACAAAACTTGTTCTACCTGCTTTCTGGGCTGAGATGGGGAATCGCTGAATTTTGGACTCGGCTGGTGACAAAATGTTCCAAACACACCCCATGCACAACTCCACCGGGGAAGGTGCCAGAAACGAGTTCTGTTGGTAGTTTTTACACTACCCCGGTTGGCAGCTGAAAGGCACCACAAAACTTGTTCTACCTGCTTTCTGGGCTGAGATGGGGAATCGCTGAATTTTGGACTCGGCTGGTGACAAAATGTTCCAAACACACCCCATGCACAACTCCACCGGGGAAGGTGCCAGAAACGAGTTCTGTTGGTAGTTTTTACACTACCCCGGTAGGCAGCTGAAAGGCACCACAAAACTTGTTCTACCTGCTTTCTGGGCTGAGATGGGGAATCGCTGAATTTTGGACTCGGCTGGTGACAAAATGTTCCAAACACACCCCATGCACAACTCCACCGGGGAAGGTGCCAGAAACGAGTTCTGTTGGTAGTTTTTACACTACCCCGGTAGGCAGCTGAAAGGCACCACAAAACTTGTTCTACCTGCTTTCTGGGCTGAGATGGGGAATCGCTGAATTTTGGACTCGGCTGGTGACAAAATGTTCCAAACACACCCCATGCACAACTCCACCGGGGAAGGTGCCAGAAACGAGTTCTGTTGGTAGTTTTTACACTACCCCGGTAGGCAGCTGAAAGGCACCACAAAACTTGTTCTACCTGCTTTCTGGGCTGAGATGGGGAATCGCTGAATTTTGGACTCGGCTGGTGACAAAATGTTCCAAACACACCCCATGCACAACTCCACCGGGGAAGGTGCCAGAAACGAGTTCTGTTGGTAGTTTTTACACTACCCCGGTAGGCAGCTGAAAGGCACCACAAAACTTGTTCTACCTGCTTTCTGGGCTGAGATGGGGAATCGCTGAATTTTGGACTCGGCTGGTGACAAAATGTTCCAAACACACCCCATGCACAACTCCACCGGGGAAGGTGCCAGAAACGAGTTCTGTTGGTAGTTTTTACACTACCCCGGTAGGCAGCTGAAAGGCACCACAAAACTTGTTCTACCTGCTTTCTGGGCTGAGATGGGGAATCGCTGAATTTTGGACTCGGCTGGTGACAAAATGTTCCAAACACACCCCATGCACAACTCCACCGGGGAAGGTGCCAGAAACGAGTTCTGTTGGTAGTTTTTACACTACCCCGGTAGGCAGCTGAAAGGCACCACAAAACTTGTTCTACCTGCTTTCTGGGCTGAGATGGGGAATCGCTGAATTTTGGACTCGGCTGGTGACAAAATGTTCCAAACACACCCCATGCACAACTCCACCGGGGAAGGTGCCAGAAACGAGTTCTGTTGGTAGTTTTTACACTACCCCGGTAGGCAAGAGAAAGGCACCACAAAACTTGTTCTACCTGCTTTCTGGGCTGAGATGGGGAATCGCTGAATTTTGGACTCGGCTGGTGACAAAATGTTCCAAACACACCCCATGCACAACTCCACCGGGGAAGGTGCCAGAAAGGAGTTCTGTTGGTAGTTTTTACACTACCCCGGTAGGCAGCTGAAAGGCACCACAAAACTTGTTCTACCTGCTTTCTGGGCTGAGATGGGGAATCGCTGAATTTTCGACTCGGCTGCTGACAAAATGTTCCAAACACACCCCATGCACAACTCCACCGGGGAAGGTGCCAGAAACGAGTTCTGTTGGTAGTTTTTACACTACCCCGGTAGGCAGCTGAAAGGCACCACAAAACTTGTTCTACCTGCTTTCTGGGCTGAGATGGGGAATCGCTGAATTTTGGACTCGGCTGGTGACAAAATGTTCCAAACACACCCCATGCACAACTCCACCGGGGAAGGTGCCAGAAACGAGTTCTGTTGGTAGTTTTTACACTACCCCGGTAGGCAGCTGAAAGGCACCACAAAACTTGTTCTACCTGCTTTCTGGGCTGAGATGGGGAATCGCTGAATTTTGGACTCGGCTGGTGACAAAATGTTCCAAACACACCCCATGCACAACTCCACCGGGGAAGGTGCCAGAAACGAGTTCTGTTGGTAGTTTTTACACTACCCCGGTTGGCAGCTGAAAGGCACCACAAAACTTGTTCTACCTGCTTTCTGGGCTGAGATGGGGAATCGCTGAATTTTGGACTCGGCTGCTGACAAAATGTTCCAAACACACCCCATGCACAACTCCACCGGGGAAGGTGCCAGAAACGAGTTCTGTTGGTAGTTTTTACACTACCCCGGTAGGCAGCTGAAAGGCACCACAAAACTTGTTCTACCTGCTTTCTGGGCTGAGATGGGGAATCGCTGAATTTTGGACTCGGCTGGTGACAAAATGTTCCAAACACACCCCATGCACAACTCCACCGGGGAAGGTGCCAGAAACGAGTTCTGTTGGTAGTTTTTACACTACCCCGGTAGGCAGCTGAAAGGCACCACAAAACTTGTTGTACCTGCTTTCTGGGCTGAGATGGGGAATCGCTGAATTTTGGACTCGGCTGGTGACAAAATGTTCCAAACACACCCCATGCACAACTCCACCGGGGAAGGTGCCAGAAACGAGTTCTGTTGGTAGTTTTTACACTACCCCGGTAGGCAGCTGAAAGGCACCACAAAACTTGTTCTACCTGCTTTCTGGGCTGAGATGGGGAATCGCTGAATTTTGGACTCGGCTGGTGACAAAATGTTCCAAACACACCCCATGCACAACTCCACCGGGGAAGGTGCCAGAAACGAGTTCTGTTGGTAGTTTTTACACTACCCCGGTAGGCAGCTGAAAGGCACCACAAAACTTGTTGTACCTGCTTTCTGGGCTGAGATGGGGAATCGCTGAATTTTGGACTCGGCTGGTGACAAAATGTTCCAAACACACCCCATGCACAACTCCACCAGGGAAGGTGCCAGAAACGAGTTCTGTTGGTAGTTTTTACACTACCCCGGTTGGCAGCTGAAAGGCACCACAAAACTTGTTCTACCTGCTTTCTGGGCTGAGATGGGGAATCGCTGAATTTTGGACTCGGCTGGTGACAAAATGTTCCAAACACACCCCATGCACAACTCCACCGGGGAAGGTGCCAGAAACGAGTTCTGTTGGTAGTTTTTACACTACCCCGGTAGGCAGCTGAAAGGCACCACAAAACTTGTTCTACCTGCTTTCTGGGCTGAGATGGGGAATCGCTGAATTTTGGACTCGGCTGGTGACAAAATGTTCCAAACACACCCCATGCACAACTCCACCGGGGAAGGTGCCAGAAACGAGTTCTGTTGGTAGTTTTTACACTACCCCGGTAGGCAGCTGAAAGGCACCACAAAACTTGTTGTACCTGCTTTCTGGGCTGAGATGGGGAATCGCTGAATTTTGGACTCGGCTGGTGACAAAATGTTCCAAACACACCCCATGCACAACTCCACCGGGGAAGGTGCCAGAAACGAGTTCTGTTGGTAGTTTTTACACTACCCCGGTAGGCAGCTGAAAGGCACCACAAAACTTGTTGTACCTGCTTTCTGGGCTGAGATGGGGAATCGCTGAATTTTGGACTCGGCTGGTGACAAAATGTTCCAAACACACCCCATGCACAACTCCACCGGGGAAGGTGCCAGAAACGAGTTCTGTTGGTAGTTTTTACACTACCCCGGTAGGCAGCTGAAAGGCACCACAAAACTTGTTCTACCTGCTTTCTGGGCTGAGATGGGGAATCGCTGAATTTTGGACTCGGCTGGTGACAAAATGTTCCAAACACACCCCATGCACAACTCCACCGGGGAAGGTGCCAGAAACGAGTTCTGTTGGTAGTTTTTACACTACCCCGGTAGGCAGCTGAAAGGCACCACAAAACTTGTTCTACCTGCTTTCTGGGCTGAGATGGGGAATCGCTGAATTTTGGACTCGGCTGGTGACAAAATGTTCCAAACACACCCATGCACAACTCCACCGGGGAAGGTGCCAGAAACGAGTTCTGTTGGTAGTTTTTACACTACCCCGGTAGGCAGCTGAAAGGCACCACAAAACTTGTTCTACCTGCTTTCTGGGCTGAGATGGGGAATCGCTGAATTTTGGACTCGGCTGCTGACAAAATGTTCCAAACACACCCCATGCACAACTCCACCGGGGAAGGTGCCAGAAACGAGTTCTGTTGGTAGTTTTTACACTACCCCGGTAGGCAGCTGAAAGGCACCACAAAACTTGTTCTACCTGCTTTCTGGGCTGAGATGGGGAATCGCTGAATTTTGGACTCGGCTGGTGACAAAATGTTCCAAACACACCCCATGCACAACTCCACCGGGGAAGGTGCCAGAAACGAGTTCTGTTGGTAGTTTTTACACTACCCCGGTAGGCAGCTGAAAGGCACCACAAAACTTGTTCTACCTGCTTTCTGGGCTGAGATGGGGAATCGCTGAATTTTGGACTCGGCTGGTGACAAAATGTTCCAAACACACCCCATGCACAACTCCACCGGGGAAGGTGCCAGAAACGAGTTCTGTTGGTAGTTTTTACACTACCCCGGTAGGCAGCTGAAAGGCACCACAAAACTTGTTCTACCTGCTTTCTGGGCTGAGATGGGGAATCGCTGAATTTTGGACTCGGCTGGTGACAAAATGTTCCAAACACACCCCATGCACAACTCCACCGGGGAAGGTGCCAGAAACGAGTTCTGTTGGTAGTTTTTACACTACCCCGGTAGGCAGCTGAAAGGCACCACAAAACTTGTTCTACCTGCTTTCTGGGCTGAGATGGGGAATCGCTGAATTTTGGACTCGGCTGGTGACAAAATGTTCCAAACACACCCCATGCACAACTCCACCGGGGAAGGTGCCAGAAACGAGTTCTGTTGGTAGTTTTTACACTACCCCGGTAGGCAGCTGAAAGGCACCACAAAACTTGTTCTACCTGCTTTCTGGGCTGAGATGGGGAATCGCTGAATTTTGGACTCGGCTGGTGACAAAATGTTCCAAACACACCCCATGCACAACTCCACCGGGGAAGGTGCCAGAAACGAGTTCTGTTGGTAGTTTTTACACTACCCCGGTAGGCAGCTGAAAGGCACCACAAAACTTGTTCTACCTGCTTTCTGGGCTGAGATGGGGAATCGCTGAATTTTGGACTCGGCTGGTGACAAAATGTTCCAAACACACCCCATGCACAACTCCACCGGGGAAGGTGCCAGAAACGAGTTCTGTTGGTAGTTTTTACACTACCCCGGTAGGCAGCTGAAAGGCACCACAAAACTTGTTCTACCTGCTTTCTGGGCTGAGATGGGGAATCGCTGAATTTTGGACTCGGCTGCTGACAAAATGTTCCAAACACACCCCATGCACAACTCCACCGGGGAAGGTGCCAGAAACGAGTTCTGTTGGTAGTTTTTACACTACCCCGGTAGGCAGCTGAAAGGCACCACAAAACTTGTTCTACCTGCTTTCTGGGCTGAGATGGGGAATCGCTGAATTTTGGACTCGGCTGCTGACAAAATGTTCCAAACACACCCCATGCACAACTCCACCGGGGAAGGTGCCAGAAACGAGTTCTGTTGGTAGTTTTTACACTACCCCGGTAGGCAGCTGAAAGGCACCACAAAACTTGTTCTACCTGCTTTCTGGGCTGAGATGGGGAATCGCTGAATTTTGGACTCGGCTGGTGACAAAATGTTCCAAACACACCCCATGCACAACTCCACCGGGGAAGGTGCCAGAAACGAGTTCTGTTGGTAGTTTTTACACTACCCCGGTAGGCAGCTGAAAGGCACCACAAAACTTGTTCTACCTGCTTTCTGGGCTGAGATGGGGAATCGCTGAATTTTGGACTCGGCTGGTGACAAAATGTTCCAAACACACCCCATGCACAACTCCACCGGGGAAGGTGCCAGAAACGAGTTCTGTTGGTAGTTTTTACACTACCCCGGTAGGCAAGAGAAAGGCACCACAAAACTTGTTCTACCTGCTTTCTGGGCTGAGATGGGGAATCGCTGAATTTTGGACTCGGCTGGTGACAAAATGTTCCAAACACACCCCATGCACAACTCCACCGGGGAAGGTGCCAGAAACGAGTTCTGTTGGTAGTTTTTACACTACCCCGGTAGGCAGCTGAAAGGCACCACAAAACTTGTTCTACCTGCTTTCTGGGCTGAGATGGGGAATCGCTGAATTTTGGACTCGGCTGGTGACAAAATGTTCCAAACACACCCCATGCACAACTCCACCGGGGAAGGTGCCAGAAACGAGTTCTGTTGGTAGTTTTTACACTACCCCGGTAGGCAGCTGAAAGGCACCACAAAACTTGTTCTACCTGCTTTCTGGGCTGAGATGGGGAATCGCTGAATTTTGGACTCGGCTGGTGACAAAATGTTCCAAACACACCCCATGCACAACTCCACCGGGGAAGGTGCCAGAAACGAGTTCTGTTGGTAGTTTTTACACTACCCCGGTAGGCAGCTGAAAGGCACCACAAAACTTGTTCTACCTGCTTTCTGGGCTGAGATGGGGAATCGCTGAATTTTGGACTCGGCTGGTGACAAAATGTTCCAAACACACCCCATGCACAACTCCACCGGGGAAGGTGCCAGAAAGGAGTTCTGTTGGTAGTTTTTACACTACCCCGGTAGGCAGCTGAAAGGCACCACAAAACTTGTTCTACCTGCTTTCTGGGCTGAGATGGGGAATCGCTGAATTTTGGACTCGGCTGGTGACAAAATGTTCCAAACACACCCCATGCACAACTCCACCGGGGAAGGTGCCAGAAACGAGTTCTGTTGGTAGTTTTTACACTACCCCGGTAGGCAGCTGAAAGGCACCACAAAACTTGTTCTACCTGCTTTCTGGGCTGAGATGGGGAATCGCTGAATTTTGGACTCGGCTGGTGACAAAATGTTCCAAACACACCCCATGCACAACTCCACCGGGGAAGGTGCCAGAAACGAGTTCTGTTGGTAGTTTTTACACTACCCCGGTAGGCAGCTGAAAGGCACCACAAAACTTGTTCTACCTGCTTTCTGGGCTGAGATGGGGAATCGCTGAATTTTGGACTCGGCTGCTGACAAAATGTTCCAAACACACCCCATGCACAACTCCACCGGGGAAGGTGCCAGAAACGAGTTCTGTTGGTAGTTTTTACACTACCCCGGTAGGCAGCTGAAAGGCACCACAAAACTTGTTCTACCTGCTTTCTGGGCTGAGATGGGGAATCGCTGAATTTTGGACTCGGCTGCTGACAAAATGTTCCAAACACACCCCATGCACAACTCCACCGGGGAAGGTGCCAGAAACGAGTTCTGTTGGTAGTTTTTACACTACCCCGGTAGGCAAGAGAAAGGCACCACAAAACTTGTTCTACCTGCTTTCTGGGCTGAGATGGGGAATAGCTGAATTTTGGACTCGGCTGCTGACAAAATGTTCCAAACACACCCCATGCACAACTCCACCGGGGAAGGTGCCAGAAACGAGTTCTGTTGGTAGTTTTTACACTACCCCGGTAGGCAGCTGAAAGGCACCACAAAACTTGTTCTACCTGCTTTCTGGGCTGAGATGGGGAATCGCTGAATTTTGGACTCGGCTGGTGACAAAATGTTCCAAACACACCCCATGCACAACTCCACCGGGGAAGGTGCCAGAAACGAGTTCTGTTGGTAGTTTTTACACTACCCCGGTAGGCAGCTGAAAGGCACCACAAAACTTGTTCTACCTGCTTTCTGGGCTGAGATGGGGAATCGCTGAATTTTGGACTCGGCTGGTGACAAAATGTTCCAAACACACCCCATGCACAACTCCACCGGGGAAGGTGCCAGAAACGAGTTCTGTTGGTAGTTTTTACACTACCCCGGTAGGCAAGAGAAAGGCACCACAAAACTTGTTCTACCTGCTTTCTGGGCTGAGATGGGGAATCGCTGAATTTTGGACTCGGCTGCTGACAAAATGTTCCAAACACACCCCATGCACAACTCCACCGGGGAAGGTGCCAGAAACGAGTTCTGTTGGTAGTTTTTACACTACCCCGGTAGGCAGCTGAAAGGCACCACAAAACTTGTTCTACCTGCTTTCTGGGCTGAGATGGGGAATCGCTGAATTTTGGACTCGGCTGGTGACAAAATGTTCCAAACACACCCCATGCACAACTCCACCGGGGAAGGTGCCAGAAACGAGTTCTGTTGGTAGTTTTTACACTACCCCGGTAGGCAGCTGAAAGGCACCACAAAACTTGTTCTACCTGCTTTCTGGGCTGAGATGGGGAATCGCTGAATTTTGGACTCGGCTGCTGACAAAATGTTCCAAACACACCCCATGCACAACTCCACCGGGGAAGGTGCCAGAAACGAGTTCTGTTGGTAGTTTTTACACTACCCCGGTAGGCAGCTGAAAGGCACCACAAAACTTGTTCTACCTGCTTTCTGGGCTGAGATGGGGAATCGCTGAATTTTGGACTCGGCTGCTGACAAAATGTTCCAAACACACCCCATGCACAACTCCACCGGGGAAGGTGCCAGAAACGAGTTCTGTTGGTAGTTTTTACACTACCCCGGTAGGCAGCTGAAAGGCACCACAAAACTTGTTCTACCTGCTTTCTGGGCTGAGATGGGGAATCGCTGAATTTTGGACTCGGCTGCTGACAAAATGTTCCAAACACACCCCATGCACAACTCCACCGGGGAAGGTGCCAGAAACGAGTTCTGTTGGTAGTTTTTACACTACCCCGGTAGGCAGCTGAAAGGCACCACAAAACTTGTTGTACCTGCTTTCTGGGCTGAGATGGGGAATCGCTGAATTTTGGACTCGGCTGGTGACAAAATGTTCCAAACACACCCCATGCACAACTCCACCGGGGAAGGTGCCAGAAACGAGTTCTGTTGGTAGTTTTTACACTACCCCGGTAGGCAGCTGAAAGGCACCACAAAACTTGTTGTACCTGCTTTCTGGGCTGAGATGGGGAATCGCTGAATTTTGGACTCGGCTGGTGACAAAATGTTCCAAACACACCCCACGCACAACTCCACCGGGGAAGGTGCCAGAAACGAGTTCTGTTGGTAGTTTTTACACTACCCCGGTAGGCAGCTGAAAGGCACCACAAAACTTGTTCTACCTGCTTTCTGGGCTGAGATGGGGAATCGCTGAATTTTGGACTCGGCTGGTGACAAAATGTTCCAAACACACCCCACGCACAACTCCACCGGGGAAGGTGCCAGAAACGAGTTCTGTTGGTAGTTTTTACACTACCCCGGTAGGCAGCTGAAAGGCACCACAAAACTTGTTGTACCTGCTTTCTGGGCTGAGATGGGGAATCGCTGAATTTTGGACTCGGCTGGTGACAAAATGTTCCAAACACACCCCATGCACAACTCCACCGGGGAAGGTGCCAGAAACGAGTTCTGTTGGTAGTTTTTACACTACCCCGGTAGGCAGCTGAAAGGCACCACAAAACTTGTTCTACCTGCTTTCTGGGCTGAGATGGGGAATCGCTGAATTTTGGACTCGGCTGGTGACAAAATGTTCCAAACACACCCCATGCACAACTCCACCGGGGAAGGTGCCAGAAACGAGTTCTGTTGGTAGTTTTTGCACTACCCCGGTAGGCAGCTGAAAGGCACCACAAAACTTGTTGTACCTGCTTTCTGGGCTGAGATGGGGAATCGCTGAATTTTGGACTCGGCTGGTGACAAAATGTTCCAAACACACCCCATGCACAACTCCACCGGGGAAGGTGCCAGAAAGGAGTTCTGTTGGTAGTTTTTACACTACCCCGGTAGGCAGCTGAAAGGCACCACAAAACTTGTTGTACCTGCTTTCTGGGCTGAGATGGGGAATCGCTGAATTTTGGACTCGGCTGGTGACAAAATGTTCCAAACACACCCCATGCACAACTCCACCGGGGAAGGTGCCAGAAACGAGTTCTGTTGGTAGTTTTTACACTACCCCGGTAGGCAGCTGAAAGGCACCACAAAACTTGTTGTACCTGCTTTCTGGGCTGAGATGGGGAATCGCTGAATTTTGGACTCGGCTGGTGACAAAATGTTCCAAACACACCCCATGCACAACTCCACCGGGGAAGGTGCCAGAAACGAGTTCTGTTGGTAGTTTTTACACTACCCCGGTAGGCAGCTGAAAGGCACCACAAAAGTTTTTCTACCTGCTTTCTGGGCTGAGATGGGGAATCGCTGAATTTTGGACTCGGCTGGTGACAAAATGTTCCAAACACACCCCATGCACAACTCCACCGGGGAAGGTGCCAGAAACGAGTTCTGTTGGTAGTTTTTACACTACCCCGGTAGGCAGCTGAAAGGCACCACAAAACTTGTTCTACCTGCTTTCTGAGCTGAGATGGGGAATCGCTGAATTTTGGACTCGGCTGGTGACAAAATGTTCCAAACACACCCCATGCACAACTCCACCGGGGAAGGTGCCAGAAACGAGTTCTGTTGGTAGTTTTTACACTACCCCGGTAGGCAGCTGAAAGGCACCACAAAACTTGTTCTACCTGCTTTCTGGGCTGAGATGGGGAATCGCTGAATTTTGGACTCGGCTGGTGACAAAATGTTCCAAACACACCCCATGCACAACTCCACCGGGGAAGGTGCCAGAAACGAGTTCTGTTGGTAGTTTTTACACTACCCCGGTAGGCAGCTGAAAGGCACCACAAAACTTGTTGTACCTGCTTTCTGGGCTGAGATGGGGAATCGCTGAATTTTGGACTCGGCTGGTGACAAAATGTTCCAAACACACCCCATGCACAACTCCACCGGGGAAGGTGCCAGAAACGAGTTCTGTTGGTAGTTTTTACACTACCCCGGGTAGGCAGCTGAAAGGCATCACAAAACTTGTTGTACCTGCTTTCTGGGCTGAGATGGGGAATCGCTGAATTTTGGACTCGGCTGGTGACAAAATGTTCCAAACACACCCCATGCACAACTCCACCGGGGAAGGTGCCAGAAACGAGTTCTGTTGGTAGTTTTTACACTACCCCGGTAGGCAGCTGAAAGGCACCACAAAACTTGTTGTACCTGCTTTCTGGGCTGAGATGGGGAATCGCTGAATTTTGGACTCGGCTGGTGACAAAATGTTCCAAACACACCCCATGCACAACTCCACCGGGGAAGGTGCCAGAAACGAGTTCTGTTGGTAGTTTTTACACTACCCCGGTAGGCAGCTGAAAGGCACCACAAAACTTGTTCTACCTGCTTTCTGGGCTGAGATGGGGAATCGCTGAATTTTGGACTCGGCTGGTGACAAAATGTTCCAAACACACCCCATGCACAACTCCACCGGGGAAGGTGCCAGAAACGAGTTCTGTTGGTAGTTTTTGCACTACCCCGGTAGGCAGCTGAAAGGCACCACAAAACTTGTTGTACCTGCTTTCTGGGCTGAGATGGGGAATCGCTGAATTTTGGACTCGGCTGGTGACAAAATGTTCCAAACACACCCCATGCACAACTCCACCGGGGAAGGTGCCAGAAACGAGTTCTGTTGGTAGTTTTTACACTACCCCGGTAGGCAGCTGAAAGGCACCACAAAACTTGTTGTACCTGCTTTCTGGGCTGAGATGGGGAATCGCTGAATTTTGGACTCGGCTGGTGACAAAATGTTCCAAACACACCCCATGCACAACTCCACCGGGGAAGGTGCCAGAAACGAGTTCTGTTGGTAGTTTTTACACTACCCCGGTAGGCAGCTGAAAGGCACCACAAAACTTGTTCTACCTGCTTTCTGGGCTGAGATGGGGAATCGCTGAATTTTGGACTCGGCTGGTGACAAAATGTTCCAAACACACCCCATGCACAACTCCACCGGGGAAGGTGCCAGAAACGAGTTCTGTTGGTAGTTTTTACACTACCCCGGTAGGCAGCTGAAAGGCACCACAAAACTTGTTCTACCTGCTTTCTGGGCTGAGATGGGGAATCGCTGAATTTTGGACTCGGCTGGTGACAAAATGTTCCAAACACACCCCATGCACAACTCCACCGGGGAAGGTGCCAGAAACGAGTTCTGTTGGTAGTTTTTACACTACCCCGGTAGGCAGCTGAAAGGCACCACAAAACTTGTTGTACCTGCTTTCTGGGCTGAGATGGGGAATCGCTGAATTTTGGACTCGGCTGCTGACAAAATGTTCCAAACACACCCCATGCACAACTCCACCGGGGAAGGTGCCAGAAACGAGTTCTGTTGGTAGTTTTTACACTACCCCGGTAGGCAGCTGAAAGGCACCACAAAACTTGTTCTACCTGCTTTCTGGGCTGAGATGGGGAATCGCTGAATTTTGGACTCGGCTGGTGACAAAATGTTCCAAACACACCCCATGCACAACTCCACCGGGGAAGGTGCCAGAAACGAGTTCTGTTGGTAGTTTTTACACTACCCCGGTAGGCAGCTGAAAGGCACCACAAAACTTGTTGTACCTGCTTTCTGGGCTGAGATGGGGAATCGCTGAATTTTGGACTCGGCTGGTGACAAAATGTTCCAAACACACCCCACGCACAACTCCACCGGGGAAGGTGCCAGAAACGAGTTCTGTTGGTAGTTTTTACACTACCCCGGTAGGCAGCTGAAAGGCACCACAAAACTTGTTGTACCTGCTTTCTGGGCTGAGATGGGGAATCGCTGAATTTTGGACTCGGCTGGTGACAAAATGTTCCAAACACACCCCACGCACAACTCCACCGGGGAAGGTGCCAGAAACGAGTTCTGTTGGTAGTTTTTACACTACCCCGGTAGGCAGCTGAAAGGCACCACAAAACTTGTTGTACCTGCTTTCTGGGCTGAGATGGGGAATCGCTGAATTTTGGACTCGGCTGGTGACAAAATGTTCCAAACACACCCCACGCACAACTCCACCGGGGAAGGTGCCAGAAACGAGTTCTGTTGGTAGTTTTTGCACTACCCCGGTAGGCAGCTGAAAGGCACCACAAAACTTGTTGTACCTGCTTTCTGGGCTGAGATGGGGAATCGCTGAATTTTGGACTCGGCTGGTGACAAAATGTTCCAAACACACCCCATGCACAACTCCACCGGGGAAGGTGCCAGAAAGGAGTTCTGTTGGTAGTTTTTACACTACCCCGGTAGGCAGCTGAAAGGCACCACAAAACTTGTTGTACCTGCTTTCTGGGCTGAGATGGGGAATCGCTGAATTTTGGACTCGGCTGGTGACAAAATGTTCCAAACACACCCCATGCACAACTCCACCGGGGAAGGTGCCAGAAACGAGTTCTGTTGGTAGTTTTTACACTACCCCGGTAGGCAGCTGAAAGGCACCACAAAACTTGTTCTACCTGCTTTCTGGGCTGAGATGGGGAATCGCTGAATTTTGGACTCGGCTGGTGACAAAATGTTCCAAACACACCCCATGCACAACTCCACCGGGGAAGGTGCCAGAAACGAGTTCTGTTGGTAGTTTTTACACTACCCCGGTAGGCAGCTGAAAGGCACCACAAAACTTGTTGTACCTGCTTTCTGGGCTGAGATGGGGAATCGCTGAATTTTGGACTCGGCTGCTGACAAAATGTTCCAAACACACCCCATGCACAACTCCACCGGGGAAGGTGCCAGAAACGAGTTCTGTTGGTAGTTTTTACACTACCCCGGTAGGCAGCTGAAAGGCACCACAAAACTTGTTCTACCTGCTTTCTGAGCTGAGATGGGGAATCGCTGAATTTTGGACTCGGCTGGTGACAAAATGTTCCAAACACACCCCATGCACAACTCCACCGGGGAAGGTGCCAGAAACGAGTTCTGTTGGTAGTTTTTACACTACCCCGGTAGGCAGCTGAAAGGCACCACAAAACTTGTTCTACCTGCTTTCTGGGCTGAGATGGGGAATCGCTGAATTTTGGACTCGGCTGGTGACAAAATGTTCCAAACACACCCCATGCACAACTCCACCGGGGAAGGTGCCAGAAACGAGTTCTGTTGGTAGTTTTTACACTACCCCGGTAGGCAGCTGAAAGGCACCACAAAACTTGTTCTACCTGCTTTCTGGGCTGAGATGGGGAATCGCTGAATTTTGGACTCGGCTGGTGACAAAATGTTCCAAACACACCCCATGCACAACTCCACCGGGGAAGGTGCCAGAAACGAGTTCTGTTGGTAGTTTTTGCACTACCCCGGTAGGCAGCTGAAAGGCACCACAAAACTTGTTGTACCTGCTTTCTGGGCTGAGATGGGGAATCGCTGAATTTTGGACTCGGCTGGTGACAAAATGTTCCAAACACACCCCATGCACAACTCCACCGGGGAAGGTGCCAGAAACGAGTTCTGTTGGTAGTTTTTACACTACCCCGGTAGGCAGCTGAAAGGCACCACAAAACTTGTTCTACCTGCTTTCTGGGCTGAGATGGGGAATCGCTGAATTTTGGACTCGGCTGCTGACAAAATGTTCCAAACACACCCCATGCACAACTCCACCGGGGAAGGTGCCAGAAACGAGTTCTGTTGGTAGTTTTTACACTACCCCGGTAGGCAGCTGAAAGGCACCACAAAACTTGTTCTACCTGCTTTCTGGGCTGAGATGGGGAATCGCTGAATTTTGGACTCGGCTGGTGACAAAATGTTCCAAACACACCCCATGCACAACTCCACCGGGGAAGGTGCCAGAAACGAGTTCTGTTGGTAGTTTTTACACTACCCCGGTAGGCAGCTGAAAGGCACCACAAAACTTGTTCTACCTGCTTTCTGGGCTGAGATGGGGAATCGCTGAATTTTGGACTCGGCTGGTGACAAAATGTTCCAAACACACCCCATGCACAACTCCACCGGGGAAGGTGCCAGAAACGAGTTCTGTTGGTAGTTTTTACACTACCCCGGTAGGCAGCTGAAAGGCACCACAAAACTTGTTCTACCTGCTTTCTGGGCTGAGATGGGGAATCGCTGAATTTTGGACTCGGCTGGTGACAAAATGTTCCAAACACACCCCATGCACAACTCCACCGGGGAAGGTGCCAGAAACGAGTTCTGTTGGTAGTTTTTACACTACCCCGGTAGGCAGCTGAAAGGCACCACAAAACTTGTTGTACCTGCTTTCTGGGCTGAGATGGGGAATCGCTGAATTTTGGACTCGGCTGGTGACAAAATGTTCCAAACACACCCCATGCACAACTCCACCGGGGAAGGTGCCAGAAACGAGTTCTGTTGGTAGTTTTTACACTACCCCGGTAGGCAGCTGAAAGGCACCACAAAACTTGTTGTACCTGCTTTCTGGGCTGAGATGGGGAATCGCTGAATTTTGGACTCGGCTGGTGACAAAATGTTCCAAACACACCCCACGCACAACTCCACCGGGGAAGGTGCCAGAAACGAGTTCTGTTGGTAGTTTTTACACTACCCCGGTAGGCAGCTGAAAGGCACCACAAAACTTGTTCTACCTGCTTTCTGGGCTGAGATGGGGAATCGCTGAATTTTGGACTCGGCTGGTGACAAAATGTTCCAAACACACCCCACGCACAACTCCACCGGGGAAGGTGCCAGAAACGAGTTCTGTTGGTAGTTTTTACACTACCCCGGTAGGCAGCTGAAAGGCACCACAAAACTTGTTGTACCTGCTTTCTGGGCTGAGATGGGGAATCGCTGAATTTTGGACTCGGCTGGTGACAAAATGTTCCAAACACACCCCACGCACAACTCCACCGGGGAAGGTGCCAGAAACGAGTTCTGTTGGTAGTTTTTACACTACCCCGGTAGGCAGCTGAAAGGCACCACAAAACTTGTTCTACCTGCTTTCTGGGCTGAGATGGGGAATCGCTGAATTTTGGACTCGGCTGGTGACAAAATGTTCCAAACACACCCCATGCACAACTCCACCGGGGAAGGTGCCAGAAACGAGTTCTGTTGGTAGTTTTTGCACTACCCCGGTAGGCAGCTGAAAGGCACCACAAAACTTGTTCTACCTGCTTTCTGGGCTGAGATGGGGAATCGCTGAATTTTGGACTCGGCTGGTGACAAAATGTTCCAAACACACCCCATGCACAACTCCACCGGGGAAGGTGCCAGAAAGGAGTTCTGTTGGTAGTTTTTACACTACCCCGGTAGGCAGCTGAAAGGCACCACAAAACTTGTTCTACCTGCTTTCTGGGCTGAGATGGGGAATCGCTGAATTTTGGACTCGGCTGGTGACAAAATGTTCCAAACACACCCCATGCACAACTCCACCGGGGAAGGTGCCAGAAAGGAGTTCTGTTGGTAGTTTTTACACTACCCCGGTAGGCAGCTGAAAGGCACCACAAAACTTGTTGTACCTGCTTTCTGGGCTGAGATGGGGAATCGCTGAATTTTGGACTCGGCTGGTGACAAAATGTTCCAAACACACCCCATGCACAACTCCACCGGGGAAGGTGCCAGAAACGAGTTCTGTTGGTAGTTTTTACACTACCCCGGTAGGCAGCTGAAAGGCACCACAAAACTTGTTCTACCTGCTTTCTGGGCTGAGATGGGGAATCGCTGAATTTTGGACTCGGCTGGTGACAAAATGTTCCAAACACACCCCATGCACAACTCCACCGGGGAAGGTGCCAGAAACGAGTTCTGTTGGTAGTTTTTACACTACCCCGGTAGGCAGCTGAAAGGCACCACAAAACTTGTTCTACCTGCTTTCTGAGCTGAGATGGGGAATCGCTGAATTTTGGACTCGGCTGGTGACAAAATGTTCCAAACACACCCCATGCACAACTCCACCGGGGAAGGTGCCAGAAAGGAGTTCTGTTGGTAGTTTTTACACTACCCCGGTAGGCAGCTGAAAGGCACCACAAAACTTGTTCTACCTGCTTTCTGGGCTGAGATGGGGAATCGCTGAATTTTGGACTCGGCTGGTGACAAAATGTTCCAAACACACCCCATGCACAACTCCACCGGGGAAGGTGCCAGAAACGAGTTCTGTTGGTAGTTTTTACACTACCCCGGTAGGCAGCTGAAAGGCACCACAAAACTTGTTCTACCTGCTTTCTGGGCTGAGATGGGGAATCGCTGAATTTTGGACTCGGCTGGTGACAAAATGTTCCAAACACACCCCATGCACAACTCCACCGGGGAAGGTGCCAGAAACGAGTTCTGTTGGTAGTTTTTACACTACCCCGGTAGGCAGCTGAAAGGCACCACAAAACTTGTTCTACCTGCTTTCTGGGCTGAGATGGGGAATCGCTGAATTTTGGACTCGGCTGGTGACAAAATGTTCCAAACACACCCCATGCACAACTCCACCGGGGAAGGTGCCAGAAACGAGTTCTGTTGGTAGTTTTTACACTACCCCGGTAGGCAGCTGAAAGGCACCACAAAACTTGTTCTACCTGCTTTCTGGGCTGAGATGGGGAATCGCTGAATTTTGGACTCGGCTGGTGACAAAATGTTCCAAACACACCCCATGCACAACTCCACCGGGGAAGGTGCCAGAAACGAGTTCTGTTGGTAGTTTTTGCACTACCCCGGTAGGCAGCTGAAAGGCACCACAAAACTTGTTCTACCTGCTTTCTGGGCTGAGATGGGGAATCGCTGAATTTTGGACTCGGCTGGTGACAAAATGTTCCAAACACACCCCATGCACAACTCCACCGGGGAAGGTGCCAGAAACGAGTTCTGTTGGTAGTTTTTACACTACCCCGGTAGGCAGCTGAAAGGCACCACAAAACTTGTTCTACCTGCTTTCTGGGCTGAGATGGGGAATCGCTGAATTTTGGACTCGGCTGGTGACAAAATGTTCCAAACACACCCCATGCACAACTCCACCGGGGAAGGTGCCAGAAACGAGTTCTGTTGGTAGTTTTTACACTACCCCGGTAGGCAGCTGAAAGGCACCACAAAACTTGTTCTACCTGCTTTCTGAGCTGAGATGGGGAATCGCTGAATTTTGGACTCGGCTGGTGACAAAATGTTCCAAACACACCCCATGCACAACTCCACCGGGGAAGGTGCCAGAAACGAGTTCTGTTGGTAGTTTTTACACTACCCCGGTAGGCAGCTGAAAGGCACCACAAAACTTGTTGTACCTGCTTTCTGGGCTGAGATGGGGAATCGCTGAATTTTGGACTCGGCTGGTGACAAAATGTTCCAAACACACCCCATGCACAACTCCACCGGGGAAGGTGCCAGAAACGAGTTCTGTTGGTAGTTTTTACACTACCCTGGTAGGCAGCTGAAAGGCACCACAAAACTTGTTCTACCTGCTTTCTGGGCTGAGATGGGGAATCGCTGAATTTTGGACTCGGCTGGTGACAAAATGTTCCAAACACACCCCATGCACAACTCCACCGGGGAAGGTGCCAGAAACGAGTTCTGTTGGTAGTTTTTACACTACCCCGGTAGGCAGCTGAAAGGCACCACAAAACTTGTTCTACCTGCTTTCTGGGCTGAGATGGGGAATCGCTGAATTTTGGACTCGGCTGCTGACAAAATGTTCCAAACACACCCCATGCACAACTCCACCGGGGAAGGTGCCAGAAACGAGTTCTGTTGGTAGTTTTTACACTACCCCGGTAGGCAGCTGAAAGGCACCACAAAACTTGTTCTACCTGCTTTCTGGGCTGAGATGGGGAATCGCTGAATTTTGGACTCGGCTGGTGACAAAATGTTCCAAACACACCCCATGCACAACTCCACCGGGGAAGGTGCCAGAAACGAGTTCTGTTGGTAGTTTTTACACTACCCCGGTAGGCAGCTGAAAGGCACCACAAAACTTGTTCTACCTGCTTTCTGGGCTGAGATGGGGAATCGCTGAATTTTGGACTCGGCTGGTGACAAAATGTTCCAAACACACCCCATGCACAACTCCACCGGGGAAGGTGCCAGAAACGAGTTCTGTTGGTAGTTTTTACACTACCCCGGTAGGCAGCTGAAAGGCACCACAAAACTTGTTCTACCTGCTTTCTGGGCTGAGATGGGGAATCGCTGAATTTTGGACTCGGCTGGTGACAAAATGTTCCAAACACACCCCATGCACAACTCCACCGGGGAAGGTGCCAGAAACGAGTTCTGTTGGTAGTTTTTACACTACCCCGGTAGGCAGCTGAAAGGCACCACAAAACTTGTTCTACCTGCTTTCTGGGCTGAGATGGGGAATCGCTGAATTTTGGACTCGGCTGGTGACAAAATGTTCCAAACACACCCCATGCACAACTCCACCGGGGAAGGTGCCAGAAACGAGTTCTGTTGGTAGTTTTTACACTACCCCGGTAGGCAGCTGAAAGGCACCACAAAACTTGTTCTACCTGCTTTCTGGGCTGAGATGGGGAATCGCTGAATTTTGGACTCGGCTGGTGACAAAATGTTCCAAACACACCCCATGCACAACTCCACCGGGGAAGGTGCCAGAAACGAGTTCTGTTGGTAGTTTTTACACTACCCCGGTAGGCAGCTGAAAGGCACCACAAAACTTGTTCTACCTGCTTTCTGGGCTGAGATGGGGAATCGCTGAATTTTGGACTCGGCTGGTGACAAAATGTTCCAAACACACCCAATGCACAACTCCACCGGGGAAGGTGCCAGAAACGAGTTCTGTTGGTAGTTTTTACACTACCCCGGTAGGCAGCTGAAAGGCACCACAAAACTTGTTCTACCTGCTTTCTGGGCTGAGATGGGGAATCGCTGAATTTTGGACTCGGCTGGTGACAAAATGTTCCAAACACACCCCATGCACAACTCCACCGGGGAAGGTGCCAGAAACGAGTTCTGTTGGTAGTTTTTACACTACCCCGGTAGGCAGCTGAAAGGCACCACAAAACTTGTTCTACCTGCTTTCTGGGCTGAGATGGGGAATCGCTGAATTTTGGACTCGGCTGGTGACAAAATGTTCCAAACACACCCCATGCACAACTCCACCGGGGAAGGTGCCAGAAACGAGTTCTGTTGGTAGTTTTTACACTACCCTGGTAGGCAGCTGAAAGGCACCACAAAACTTGTTCTACCTGCTTTCTGGGCTGAGATGGGGAATCGCTGAATTTTGGACTCGGCTGGTGACAAAATGTTCCAAACACACCCCATGCACAACTCCACCGGGGAAGGTGCCAGAAACGAGTTCTGTTGGTAGTTTTTACACTACCCCGGTAGGCAGCTGAAAGGCACCACAAAACTTGTTCTACCTGCTTTCTGGGCTGAGATGGGGAATCGCTGAATTTTGGACTCGGCTGGTGACAAAATGTTCCAAACACACCCCATGCACAACTCCACCGGGGAAGGTGCCAGAAACGAGTTCTGTTGGTAGTTTTTACACTACCCCGGTAGGCAGCTGAAAGGCACCACAAAACTTGTTCTACCTGCTTTCTGGGCTGAGATGGGGAATCGCTGAATTTTGGACTCGGCTGGTGACAAAATGTTCCAAACACACCCCATGCACAACTCCACCGGGGAAGGTGCCAGAAACGAGTTCTGTTGGTAGTTTTTACACTACCCCGGTAGGCAGCTGAAAGGCACCACAAAACTTGTTCTACCTGCTTTCTGGGCTGAGATGGGGAATCGCTGAATTTTGGACTCGGCTGGTGACAAAATGTTCCAAACACACCCCATGCACAACTCCACCGGGGAAGGTGCCAGAAACGAGTTCTGTTGGTAGTTTTTACACTACCCCGGTAGGCAGCTGAAAGGCACCACAAAACTTGTTCTACCTGCTTTCTGGGCTGAGATGGGGAATCGCTGAATTTGGACTCGGCTGTGACAAAATGTTCCAAACACACCCCATGCACAACTCCACCGGGGAAGGTGCCAGAAACGAGTTCTGTTGGTAGTTTTTACACTACCCCGGTAGGCAGCTGAAAGGCACCACAAAACTTGTTCTACCTGCTTTCTGGGCTGAGATGGGGAATCGCTGAATTTTGGACTCGGCTGGTGACAAAATGTTCCAAACACACCCCATGCACAACTCCACCGGGGAAGGTGCCAGAAACGAGTTCTGTTGGTAGTTTTTACACTACCCCGGTAGGCAGCTGAAAGGCACCACAAAACTTGTTCTACCTGCTTTCTGGGCTGAGATGGGGAATCGCTGAATTTTGGACTCGGCTGGTGACAAAATGTTCCAAACACACCCCATGCACAACTCCACCGGGGAAGGTGCCAGAAACGAGTTCTGTTGGTAGTTTTTACACTACCCCGGTAGGCAGCTGAAAGGCACCACAAAACTTGTTCTACCTGCTTTCTGGGCTGAGATGGGGAATCGCTGAATTTTGGACTCGGCTGGTGACAAAATGTTCCAAACACACCCCATGCACAACTCCACCGGGGAAGGTGCCAGAAACGAGTTCTGTTGGTAGTTTTTACACTACCCCGGTAGGCAGCTGAAAGGCACCACAAAACTTGTTCTACCTGCTTTCTGGGCTGAGATGGGGAATCGCTGAATTTTGGACTCGGCTGGTGACAAAATGTTCCAAACACACCCCATGCACAACTCCACCGGGGAAGGTGCCAGAAACGAGTTCTGTTGGTAGTTTTTACACTACCCCGGTAGGCAGCTGAAAGGCACCACAAAACTTGTTCTACCTGCTTTCTGGGCTGAGATGGGGAATCGCTGAATTTTGGACTCGGCTGGTGACAAAATGTTCCAAACACACCCCATGCACAACTCCACCGGGGAAGGTGCCAGAAACGAGTTCTGTTGGTAGTTTTTACACTACCCCGGTAGGCAGCTGAAAGGCACCACAAAACTTGTTCTACCTGCTTTCTGGGCTGAGATGGGGAATCGCTGTATTTTGGACTCGGCTGGTGACAAAATGTTCCAAACACACCCCATGCACAACTCCACCGGGGAAGGTGCCAGAAACGAGTTCTGTTGGTAGTTTTTACACTACCCCGGTAGGCAGCTGAAAGGCACCACAAAACTTGTTCTACCTGCTTTCTGGGCTGAGATGGGGAATCGCTGAATTTTGGACTCGGCTGCTGACAAAATGTTCCAAACACACCCCATGCACAACTCCACCGGGGAAGGTGCCAGAAACGAGTTCTGTTGGTAGTTTTTACACTACCCCGGTAGGCAGCTGAAAGGCACCACAAAACTTGTTCTACCTGCTTTCTGGGCTGAGATGGGGAATCGCTGAATTTTGGACTCGGCTGGTGACAAAATGTTCCAAACACACCCCATGCACAACTCCACCGGGGAAGGTGCCAGAAACGAGTTCTGTTGGTAGTTTTTTACACTACCCCGGTAGGCAGCTGAAAGGCACCACAAAACTTGTTCTACCTGCTTTCTGGGCTGAGATGGGGAATCGCTGAATTTTGGACTCGGCTGCTGACAAAATGTTCCAAACACACCCCATGCACAACTCCACCGGGGAAGGTGCCAGAAACGAGTTCTGTTGGTAGTTTTTACACTACCCCGGTAGGCAGCTGAAAGGCACCACAAAACTTGTTCTACCTGCTTTCTGGGCTGAGATGGGGAATCGCTGAATTTTGGACTCGGCTGGTGACAAAATGTTCCAAACACACCCCATGCACAACTCCACCGGGGAAGGTGCCAGAAACGAGTTCTGTTGGTAGTTTTTACACTACCCCGGTAGGCAGCTGAAAGGCACCACAAAACTTGTTCTACCTGCTTTCTGGGCTGAGATGGGGAATCGCTGAATTTTGGACTCGGCTGGTGACAAAATGTTCCAAACACACCCCATGCACAACTCCACCGGGGAAGGTGCCAGAAACGAGTTCTGTTGGTAGTTTTTACACTACCCCGGTAGGCAGCTGAAAGGCACCACAAAACTTGTTCTACCTGCTTTCTGGGCTGAGATGGGGAATCGCTGAATTTTGGACTCGGCTGGTGACAAAATGTTCCAAACACACCCCATGCACAACTCCACCGGGGAAGGTGCCAGAAACGAGTTCTGTTGGTAGTTTTTACACTACCCTGGTAGGCAGCTGAAAGGCACCACAAAACTTGTTCTACCTGCTTTCTGGGCTGAGATGGGGAATCGCTGAATTTTGGACTCGGCTGGTGACAAAATGTTCCAAACACACCCCATGCACAACTCCACCGGGGAAGGTGCCAGAAACGAGTTCTGTTGGTAGTTTTTACACTACCCCGGTAGGCAGCTGAAAGGCACCACAAAACTTGTTCTACCTGCTTTCTGGGCTGAGATGGGGAATCGCTGAATTTTGGACTCGGCTGGTGACAAAATGTTCCAAACACACCCCATGCACAACTCCACCGGGGAAGGTGCCAGAAACGAGTTCTGTTGGTAGTTTTTACACTACCCCGGTAGGCAGCTGAAAGGCACCACAAAACTTGTTCTACCTGCTTTCTGGGCTGAGATGGGGAATCGCTGAATTTTGGACTCGGCTGGTGACAAAATGTTCCAAACACACCCCATGCACAACTCCACCGGGGGAAGGTGCCAGAAACGAGTTCTGTTGGTAGTTTTTACACTACCCCGGTAGGCAGCTGAAAGGCACCACAAAACTTGTTCTACCTGCTTTCTGGGCTGAGATGGGGAATCGCTGAATTTTGGACTCGGCTGGTGACAAAATGTTCCAAACACACCCCATGCACAACTCCACCGGGGAAGGTGCCAGAAACGAGTTCTGTTGGTAGTTTTTACACTACCCCGGTAGGCAGCTGAAAGG